>NW_028256065.1:0-53000 GCF_971803275.1 Cyanistes caeruleus | reverse complement strand
ATATCCCACAAAATCTCCACAAGTTTCCACACATTCTAAGAAAAATCCCACACAATTTTTCAAGGCTCCTCAAAATCCCACAAAATCCAAGAAAACTGCCACAACATTCCAAAAAAATCCAACAAAATTCCCTAAATCTTCTGAAAACCCCACAAAATTCCAGAAAATTACCACAACATTCCAAAAAAATCCCACCAAATTCCAAAAATCTTCTCATAACCCTACCAAATTCCAGAATCATCCCACAAAATCTCCACTAGTTTCCACGCAATCTAAGAAAAATGTACTCAAAATTCTTCAAGTCTCCTCAGAATCCCACAAAATTTCAGACAATTCCACAACATTCCAAAGAAATCCCACCAAATTCCAGAAACATCCCACCAAATTCCAGAAAAAAATCCACAAAACCCCCAATATCTTCTCATAAGCCTACCAAATTCCAGAAATATCCCACAAAATCTCCACAAGTTTCCACACAATCTAAGAAAAACCCCTCAAAATTCTTCAAGTCACCTCAAAATCCAAAAAAATTCCAGAAACATTCCACAAAATTCCAGAAAAAACCCACAAAATTCTCTAAATCTTCTCAAAACCCTACCAAATTCCAGAAATATCCCACAAAAATCTCCACAAATTTCCGCACAAAGAAAAATCCCACAAAATTCTTCAAGGCTCCTCAAAATCCCACAAAATTCCAGAAAATTCCACAACATTCCAAAAAAATCCCACCAAATTCCAAAAATCTTCTCATAACCCTACCAATTTCCAGAAACATCCCACAAAATCTCCACTAATTTCCACACAATCTAAGAAAAATGTACTCAAAGATCTTCAAGTCTCCTCAGAATCCCACAAAATTCCAGACAATTCCTCCACATTCCAAAGAAATCCCACCAAATTCCAGAAACACCTCAAAAATTCCAGAAAAAAATCCACAAAACTCCCAAAATCTTCTCATAAGCCTACCAAATTCCAGAAATGTCCCACAAAATCTCCACAAGTTTCCACACAATCTAAGAAAAACCCCTCAAAATTCTTCAGGTCGCCTCAAAATCCCACAAAATTCCAGAAACATTCCACAAAATTCCAGAAAAAACCCACAAAATTCTCTAAATCTTCTCAAAACCCTACCAAATTTCAGAAATATCCCACATAATCTTCACAAATTTCCACAAAGCCTAAGAAAAATCCCACAAAATTCTTCAGGGCTTCTCCATATCCTACAAAATTCCTCAAAAACCCCACAACATTTTAAAAAAATCCTAAGAATAATAGAAACAACCCACAAAATCTCTCAGGTCTCCTCAAAACCCCACAAAATTCCAGACAATTCCTCCACATTCCAAAGAAATCCCACCAAATTCCAGAAACACCTCAAAAAATCCAGAAAAAAATCCACAAAATTCCCAAAATCTTCTCATAAGCCTACCAAATTCCAGAAATATCCCACAAAATCTCCACAAGTTTCCACGCAATCTAAGAAAAATCCCACACAATTCTCCAAGTCTCCTCAGAATCCCACAAAATTCCAGAAACATTGAACAAAATTCCAGAAAAAACCCACAAAATTCCCTAAATCTTCTCATAAGCCTACCAAATTCCAGAAATATCCCACAAAAATCTCCACAAATTTCCGCACAAAGAAAAATCCCACAAAATTCTTCAAGGCTCCTCAAAATCCCACAAAATCCAAGAAAACACCCTACAAACTTGCAAAAAAACCCGCACGAATTTCCCAAAATCTTCTCATAAGCTCACCAAATTCCAAAAACATCCCACAAAATCTCCACAAATTTCCACACAATCTAAGAAAAATCCCACACAAATCTTCAAGGCTCCTCAAAATCCCACAAAATCCAAGAAAATTACCACAACTTTACAAGAAAATTCCAGAAAATTCCCTTAAACTTCTGAACAGCCCACCAAATTCCAGAAACACCCTACAAAATCTCCACAAATTTCCACACAATCTAAGAAAAATCCCACACAAATCTTCAAGGCTCCTCAAAATCCCACAAAATTCAAGAAAATTACCACAACTTTACAAGAAAATTCCAGAAAATTCCCTTAAACTTCTGAACAGCCCACCAAATTCCAGAAACACTTTACAAAATCTCCACTAATTTCCACGCAATCCAAGAAAAAGGCACTCAGAATTCTTCAACTCTCTTCAGAATCCCACAAAATTCCAGTCAATTCCAAAACATTCCAAAGAAATCCCACCAAATTCCAGAAACATCCCACAAAATTCCAGAAAAAAATCCACAAAACCCCCAATATCTTCTCATAAGCCCACCAAATTCCAGAAACATCCCACAAAATCGCCTCAAATTTCCACACAATCTAAGAAAAATCCCACACAATTCTTCAAGGCTCCTCAAAATCCCACAAAATTCCAGAAACATTGAACAAAGTTCCAGAAAAAAACCCGCGAAATTCCCAAAATCTTCTCATAAGCTTACAAATCTCCAGGAATATCTCACAAAAATCTCCACAAGTTTCCACGCAATCTAAGAAAAACCACACAAAATTCTTCTAGTCTCCTCAAAATCAAAAAACATTCCAGAAACATTTCACAAAATTCCAGAAAAAAACCTCACAAAATTCCTTAAATCTTCTCAAAACACTACCAAATTCCAGAAATATCCCACAAAATCTCCACTAATTTCCACACAATCTAAGAAAAATCCCACACAATTCTTCAAGGCTCCTCAAAATCCCACAAAATCCAAGAAAACTACCACAACATTCCAAAAAAATCCAACAAAATTCCCTAAATCTTCTGAAAACCCCACCAAATTCCAGAAAATCACCACAAAATTCCACAAAATCTAAGAAAAACCCCACACAATTCTTCAAGGCTCCTCAAAATCCCACAAAATTCCAGAAAATTACCACAACATTCCAAAACAATCCCCCCAAATTCCAGAAACACCTCACAAACTTACAAAAGAAAAACCCCACGAAGTCCCCAAAATCTTCTCATAAGCCCACCAAATTCCAGATACATCCCACACAATCTTTACAAATTTCCACTAAACCTAAGAAAGATCCCTCAAAGTTCTTCAAGTCTCCTCAATATCCCACAAAATTCCAGACAATTCCTTTACATTCCAAAGAAATCCCACCAAATTCCAGAAACATCTCACAAAATTCCAGAAAAAAAAGCAAGATTACCCAGATCTTCTCATAAGCCTACCAAATTCCAGAAATATCCCAAAAAATCTCAAAAAGTTTACACACATTCTAAAAAAAATCCCACACAATTCTTCAAGGCTCCTCAAAATCCCACAAAATCCAAGAAAACTGCCACAACATTCCAAAAAAATCCAACAAAATTCCCTAAATCTTCTGAAAACCCCACCAAATTCCAGAAAATCACCACAAAATTCCACAAAATCTAAGAAAAATCCCACACAATTCTTCAAGGCTCCTCAAAATCCCACAAAATTCAAGAAAATTCCACAACATTCCAAAAAAATCCCACCAAATTCCAAAAATCTTCTCATAACCCTACCAATTTCCAGAAACATCCCACAAAATCTCCACTAATTTCCACACAATCTAAGAAAAATGTACTCAAAGTTCTTCAAGTCTCCTCAGAATCCCACAAAATTCCAGACAATTCCTCCACATTCCAAAGAAATCCCACAAAATTCCAGAAACACCTCAAAAATTCCAGAAAAAAATCCCACCAAATTCCCAAAATCTTCTCATAAGCCTACCAAATTCCAGAAATATCCCACAAAATCTCCACAAGTTTCCACACAGTCTAAGAAAAACCCCTCAAAATTCTTCAAGTCACCTCAAAATCCAAAAAAATTCCAGAAACATTCCACAAAATTCCAGAAAAAACCCACAAAATTCTCTAAATCTTCTCAAAACCCTACCAAATTCCAGAAATATCCCACATAATCTTCACAAATTTCCACAAAGCCTAAGAAAAATCCCACAAAATTCTTCAGGGCTTCTCCATATCCTACAAAATTCCTCAAAAACCCCACAACATTTTAAAAAAATCCTAAGAATAATAGAAACAACCCACAAAATCTCTCAGGTCTCCTCAAAACCCCACAAAATTCCAGACAATTCCTCCACATTCCAAAGAAATCCCACCAAATTCCAGAAACACCTCAAAAATTCCAGAAAAAAATCCACAAAATTCCCAAAATCTTCTCATAAGCCTACCAAATTCCAGAAATATCCCACAAAATTTCCACAAGTTTCCACGCAATCTAAGAAAAATCCCACACAATTCTCCAAGTCTCCTCAGAATCCCACAAAATTCCAGAAACATTGAACAAAATTCCAGAAAAAACCCACAAAATTCCCTAAATCTTCTCATAAGCCTACCAAATTCCAGAAATATCCCACAAAAATCTCCACAAATTTCCGCACAAAGAAAAATCCCACAAAATTCTTCAAGGCTCCTCAAAATCCCACAAAATCCAAGAAAACACCCTACAAACTTGCAAAAAAACCCGCACGAATTTCCCAAAATCTTCTCATAAGCTCACCAAATTCCAAAAACATCCCACAAAATCTCCACAAATTTCCACACAATCTAAGAAAAATCCCACACAAATCTTCAAGGCTCCTCAAAATCCCACAAAATCCAAGAAAATTACCACAACTTTACAAGAAAATTCCAGAAAATTCCCTTAAACTTCTGAACAGCCCACCAAATTCCAGAAACACCCTACAAAATCTCCACAAATTTCCACACAATCTAAGAAAAATCCCACACAAATCTTCAAGGCTCCTCAAAATCCCACAAAATTCAAGAAAATTACCACAACTTTACAAGAAAATTCCAGAAAATTCCCTTAAACTTCTGAACAGCCCACCAAATTCCAGAAACACCCTACAAAATCTCCACTAATTTCCACGCAATCCAAGAAAAAGGCACTCAGAATTCTTCAACTCTCTTCAGAATCCCACAAAATTCCAGTCAATTCCAAAACATTCCAAAGAAATCCCACCAAATTCCAGAAACATCCCACAAAATTCCAGAAAAAAATCCACAAAACCCCCAATATCTTCTCATAAGCCCACCAAATTCCAGAAACATCCCACAAAATCGCCTCAAATTTCCACACAATCTAAGAAAAATCCCACACAATTCTTCAAGGCTCCTCAAAATCCCACAAAATTCCAGAAACATTGAACAAAGTTCCAGAAAAAAACCCGCGAAATTCCCAAAATCTTCTCATAAGCTTACAAATCTCCAGGAATATCTCACAAAAATCTCCACAAGTTTCCACGCAATCTAAGAAAAACCACACAAAATTCTTCTAGTCTCCTCAAAATCAAAAAACATTCCAGAAACATTTCACAAAATTCCAGAAAAAAACCTCACAAAATTCCTTAAATCTTCTCAAAACACTACCAAATTCCAGAAATATCCCACAAAATCTCCACTAATTTCCACACAATCTAAGAAAAATCCCACACAATTCTTCAAGGCTCCTCAAAATCCCACAAAATCCAAGAAAACTACCACAACATTCCAAAAAAATCCAACAAAATTCCCTAAATCTTCTGAAAACCCCACCAAATTCCAGAAAATCACCACAAAATTCCACAAAATCTAAGAAAAACCCCACACAATTCTTCAAGGCTCCTCAAAATCCCACAAAATTCCAGAAAATTACCACAACATTCCAAAACAATCCCCCCAAATTCCAGAAACACCTCACAAACTTACAAAAGAAAAACCCCACGAAGTCCCCAAAATCTTCTCATAAGCCCACCAAATTCCAGATACATCCCACACAATCTTTACAAATTTCCACTAAACCTAAGAAAGATCCCTCAAAGTTCTTCAAGTCTCCTCAATATCCCACAAAATTCCAGACAATTCCTTTACATTCCAAAGAAATCCCACCAAATTCCAGAAACATCTCACAAAATTCCAGAAAAAAAAGCAAGATTACCCAGATCTTCTCATAAGCCTACCAAATTCCAGAAATATCCCAAAAAATCTCAAAAAGTTTACACACATTCTAAAAAAAATCCCACACAATTCTTCAAGGCTCCTCAAAATCCCACAAAATCCAAGAAAACTGCCACAACATTCCAAAAAAATCCAACAAAATTCCCTAAATCTTCTGAAAACCCCACCAAATTCCAGAAAATCACCACAAAATTCCACAAAATCTAAGAAAAATCCCACACGATTCTTCAAGGCTCCTCAAAATCCCACAAAATTCAAGAAAATTCCACAACATTCCAAAAAAATCCCACCAAATTCCAAAAATCTTCTCATAACCCTACCAATTTCCAGAAACATCCCACAAAATCTCCACTAATTTCCACACAATCTAAGAAAAATGTACTCAAAGTTCTTCAAGTCTCCTCAGAATCCCACAAAATTCCAGACAATTCCTCCACATTCCAAAGAAATCCCACAAAATTCCAGAAACACCTCAAAAATTCCAGAAAAAAATCCACAAAATTCCCAAAATCTTCTCATAAGCCTACCAAATTCCAGAAATATCCCAAAAAATCTCCACAAGTTTCCACACAGTCTAAGAAAAACCCCTCAAAATTCTTCAAGTCACCTCAAAATCCAAAAAAATTCCAGAAACATTCCACAAAATTCCAGAAAAAACCCACAAAATTCTCTAAATCTTCTCAAAACCCTACCAAATTCCAGAAATATCCCACAAAAATCTCCACAAATTTCCGCACAAAGAAAAATCCCACACGATTCTTCAAGGCTCCTCAAAATCCCACAAAATTCCAGAAAATTCCACAACATTCCAAAAAAATCCCACCAAATTCCAAAAATCTTCTCATAACCCTACCAATTTCCAGAAACATCCCACAAAATCTCCACTAATTTCCACACAATCTAAGAAAAATGTACTCAAAGATCTTCAAGTCTCCTCAGAATCCCACAAAATTCCAGACAATTCCTCCACATTCCAAAGAAATCCCACCAAATTCCAGAAACACCTCAAAAATTCCAGAAAAAAATCCACAAAACTCCCAAAATCTTCTCATAAGCCTACCAAATTCCAGAAATGTCCCACAAAATCTCCACAAGTTTCCACACAATCTAAGAAAAACCCCTCAAAATTCTTCAGGTCGCCTCAAAATCCCACAAAATTCCAGAAACATTCCACAAAATTCCAGAAAAAACCCACAAAATTCTCTAAATCTTCTCAAAACCCTACCAAATTCCAGAAATATCCCACATAATCTTCACAAATTTCCACAAAGCCTAAGAAAAATCCCACAAAATTCTTCAGGGCTTCTCCATATCCTACAAAATTCCTCAAAAACCCCACAACATTTTAAAAAAATCCTAAGAATAATAGAAACAACCCACAAAATCTCTCAGGTCTCCTCAAAACCCCACAAAATTCCAGACAATTCCTCCACATTCCAAAGAAATCCCACCAAATTCCAGAAACACCTCAAAAATTCCAGAAAAAAATCCACAAAATTCCCAAAATCTTCTCATAAGCCTACCAAATTCCAGAAATATCCCACAAAATCTCCACAAGTTTCCACGCAATCTAAGAAAAATCCCACACAATTCTCCAAGTCTCCTCAGAATCCCACAAAATTCCAGAAACATTGAACAAAATTCCAGAAAAAACCCCACAAAATTCCCTAAATCTTCTCATAAGCCTACCAAATTCCAGAAATATCCCACAAAAATCTCCACAAATTTCCGCACAAAGAAAAATCCCACAAAATTCTTCAAGGCTCCTCCAAATCCCACAAAATCCAAGAAAACACCCTACAAACTTGCAAAAAAACCCGCACGAATTTCCCAAAATCTTCTCATAAGCTCACCAAATTCCAAAAACATCCCACAAAATCTCCACAAATTTCCACACAATCTAAGAAAAATCCCACACAAATCTTCAAGGCTCCTCAAAATCCCACAAAATTCAAGAAAATTACCACAACTTTACAAGAAAATTCCAGAAAATTCCCTTAAACTTCTGAACAGCCCACCAAATTCCAGAAACACCATACAAAATCTCCACTAATTTCCACGCAATCCAAGAAAAAGGCACTCAGAATTCTTCAACTCTCTTCAGAATCCCACAAAATTCCAGTCAATTCCAAAACATTCCAAAGAAATCCCACCAAATTCCAGAAACATCCCACAAAATTCCAGAAAAAAATCCACAAAACCCCCAATATCTGCTCATAAGCCCACCAAATTCCAGAAACATCCCACAAAATCGCCTCAAATTTCCACACAATCTAAGAAAAATCCCACACAATTCTTCAAGGCTCCTCAAAATCCCACAAAATTCCAGAAACATTGAACAAAGTTCCAGAAAAAAACCCACGAAATTCCCAAAATCTTCTCATAAGCTTACAAATCTCCAGGAATATCTCACAAAAATCTCCACAAGTTTCCACGCAATCTAAGAAAAACCCCACAAAATTCTTCTAGTCTCCTCAAAATCAAAAAACATTCCAGAAACATTTCACAAAATTCCAGAAAAAAACCTCACAAAATTCCTTAAATCTTCTCAAAACACTACCAAATTCCAGAAATATCCCACAAAATCTCCACTAATTTCCACACAATCTAAGAAAAATCCCACACAATTCTTCAAGGCTCCTCAAAATCCCACAAAATCCAAGAAAACTACCACAACATTCCAAAAAAATCCAACAAAATTCCCTAAATCTTCTGAAAACCCGACCAAATTCCAGAAAATCACCACAAAATTCCACAAAATCTAAGAAAAACCCCACACAATTCTTCAAGGCTCCTCAAAATCCCACAAAATTCCAGAAAATTACCACAACATTCCAAAACAATCCCCCCAAATTCCAGAAACACCTCACAAACTTACAAAAGAAAAACCCCACGAAGTCCCCAAAATCTTCTCATAAGCCCACCAAATTCCAGATACATCCCACACAATCTTTACAAATTTCCACTAAACCTAAGAAAGATCTCTCAAAGTTCTTCAAGTCTCCTCAATATCCCACAAAATTCCAGACAATTCCTTTACATTCCAAAGAAATCCCACCAAATTCCAGAAACATCTCACAAAATTCCAGAAAAAAAAGCAAGATTACCCAGATCTTCTCATAAGCCTACCAAATTCCAGAAATATCCCAAAAAATCTCAAAAAGTTTCCACACATTCTAAAAAAAATCCCACACAATTCTTCAAGGCTCCTCAAAATCCCACAAAATCCAAGAAAACTGCCACAACATTCCAAAAAAATCCAACAAAATTCCCTAAATCTTCTGAAAACCCCACCAAATTCCAGAAAATCACCACAAAATTCCACAAAATCTAAGAAAAATCCCACACAATTCTTCAAGGCTCCTCAAAATCCCACAAAATTCAAGAAAATTCCACAACATTCCAAAAAAATCCCACCAAATTCCAAAAATCTTCTCATAACCCTACCAATTTCCAGAAACATCCCACAAAATCTCCACTAATTTCCACACAATCTAAGAAAAATGTACTCAAAGATCTTCAAGTCTCCTCAGAATCCCACAAAATTCCAGACAATTCCTCCACATTCCAAAGAAATCCCACCAAATTCCAGAAACACCTCAAAAATTCCAGAAAAAAATCCACAAAACTCCCAAAATCTTCTCATAAGCCTACCAAATTCCAGAAATGTCCCACAAAATCTCCACAAGTTTCCACACAATCTAAGAAAAACCCCTCAAAATTCTTCAGGTCGCCTCAAAATCCCACAAAATTCCAGAAACATTCCACAAAATTCCAGAAAAAACCCACAAAATTCTCTAAATCTTCTCAAAACCCTACCAAATTCCAGAAATATCCCACATAATCTTCACAAATTTCCACAAAGCCTAAGAAAAATCCCACAAAATTCTTCAGGGCTTCTCCATATCCTACAAAATTCCTCAAAAACCCCACAACATTTTAAAAAAATCCTAAGAATAATAGAAACAACCCACAAAATCTCTCAGGTCTCCTCAAAACCCCACAAAATTCCAGACAATTCCTCCACATTCCAAAGAAATCCCACCAAATTCCAGAAACACCTCAAAAATTCCAGAAAAAAATCCACAAAATTCCCAAAATCTTCTCATAAGCCTACCAAATTCCAGAAATATCCCACAAAATTTCCACAAGTTTCCACGCAATCTAAGAAAAATCCCACACAATTCTCCAAGTCTCCTCAGAATCCCACAAAATTCCAGAAACATTGAACAAAATTCCAGAAAAAACCCACAAAATTCCCTAAATCTTCTCATAAGCCTACCAAATTCCAGAAATATCCCACAAAAATCTCCACAAATTTCCGCACAAAGAAAAATCCCACAAAATTCTTCAAGGCTCCTCAAAATCCCACAAAATCCAAGAAAACACCCTACAAACTTGCAAAAAAACCCGCACGAATTTCCCAAAATCTTCTCATAAGCTCACCAAATTCCAAAAACATCCCACAAAATCTCCACAAATTTCCACACAATCTAAGAAAAATCCCACACAAATCTTCAAGGCTCCTCAAAATCCCACAAAATCCAAGAAAATTACCACAACTTTACAAGAAAATTCCAGAAAATTCCCTTAAACTTCTGAACAGCCCACCAAATTCCAGAAACACCCTACAAAATCTCCACAAATTTCCACACAATCTAAGAAAAATCCCACACAAATCTTCAAGGCTCCTCAAAATCCCACAAAATTCAAGAAAATTATCACAACTTTACAAGAAAATTCCAGAAAATTCCCTTAAACTTCTGAACAGCCCACCAAATTCCAGAAACACCCTACAAAATCTCCACTAATTTCCACGCAATCCAAGAAAAAGGCACTCAGAATTCTTCAACTCTCTTCAGAATCCCACAAAATTCCAGTCAATTCCAAAACATTCCAAAGAAATCCCACCAAATTCCAGAAACATCCCACAAAATTCCAGAAAAAAATCCACAAAACCCCCAATATCTTCTCATAAGCCCACCAAATTCCAGAAACATCCCACAAAATCGCCTCAAATTTCCACACAATCTAAGAAAAATCCCACACAATTCTTCAAGGCTCCTCAAAATCCCACAAAATTCCAGAAACATTGAACAAAGTTCCAGAAAAAAACCCGCGAAATTCCCAAAATCTTCTCATAAGCTTACAAATCTCCAGGAATATCTCACAAAAATCTCCACAAGTTTCCACGCAATCTAAGAAAAACCCCACAAAATTCTTCTAGTCTCCTCAAAATCAAAAAACATTCCAGAAACATTTCACAAAATTCCAGAAAAAAACCTCACAAAATTCCTTAAATCTTCTCAAAACACTACCAAATTCCAGAAATATCCCACAAAATCTCCACTAATTTCCACACAATCTAAGAAAAATCCCACACAATTCTTCAAGGCTCCTCAAAATCCCACAAAATCCAAGAAAACTACCACAACATTCCAAAAAAATCCAACAAAATTCCCTAAATCTTCTGAAAACCCCACCAAATTCCAGAAAATCACCACAAAATTCCACAAAATCTAAGAAAAACCCCACACAATTCTTCAAGGCTCCTCAAAATCCCACAAAATTCCAGAAAATTACCACAACATTCCAAAACAATCCCCCCAAATTCCAGAAACACCTCACAAACTTACAAAAGAAAAACCCCACGAAGTCCCCAAAATCTTCTCATAAGCCCACCAAATTCCAGATACATCCCACACAATCTTTACAAATTTCCACTAAACCTAAGAAAGATCCCTCAAAGTTCTTCAAGTCTCCTCAATATCCCACAAAATTCCAGACAATTCCTTTACATTCCAAAGAAATCCCACCAAATTCCAGAAACATCTCACAAAATTCCAGAAAAAAAACCAAGATTACCCAGATCTTCTCATAAGCCTACCAAATTCCAGAAATATCCCAAAAAATCTCAAAAAGTTTACACACATTCTAAAAAAAATCCCACACAATTCTTCAAGGCTCCTCAAAATCCCACAAAATCCAAGAAAACTGCCACAACATTCCAAAAAAATCCAACAAAATTCCCTAAATCTTCTGAAAACCCCACCAAATTCCAGAAAATCACCACAAAATTCCACAAAATCTAAGAAAAATCCCACACAATTCTTCAAGGCTCCTCAAAATCCCACAAAATTCAAGAAAATTCCACAACATTCCAAAAAAATCCCACCAAATTCCAAAAATCTTCTCATAACCCTACCAATTTCCAGAAACATCCCACAAAATCTCCACTAATTTCCACACAATCTAAGAAAAATGTACTCAAAGTTCTTCAAGTCTCCTCAGAATCCCACAAAATTCCAGACAATTCCTCCACATTCCAAAGAAATCCCACAAAATTCCAGAAACACCTCAAAAATTCCAGAAAAAAATCCCACCAAATTCCCAAAATCTTCTCATAAGCCTACCAAATTCCAGAAATATCCCACAAAATCTCCACAAGTTTCCACACAGTCTAAGAAAAACCCCTCAAAATTCTTCAAGTCACCTCAAAATCCAAAAAAATTCCAGAAACATTCCACAAAATTCCAGAAAAAACCCACAAAATTCTCTAAATCTTCTCAAAACCCTACCAAATTCCAGAAATATCCCACAAAAATCTCCACAAATTTCCGCACAAAGAAAAATCCCACAAAATTCTTCAAGGCTCCTCAAAATCCCACAAAATTCCAGAAAATTCCACAACATTCCAAAAAAATCCCACCAAATTCCAAAAATCTTCTCATAACCCTACCAATTTCCAGAAACATCCCACAAAATCTCCACTAATTTCCACACAATCTAAGAAAAATGTACTCAAAGATCTTCAAGTCTCCTCAGAATCCCACAAAATTCCAGACAATTCCTCCACATTCCAAAGAAATCCCACCAAATTCCAGAAACACCTCAAAAATTCCAGAAAAAAATCCACAAAACTCCCAAAATCTTCTCATAAGCCTACCAAATTCCAGAAATATCCCACAAAATCTCCACAAGTTTCCACACAATCTAAGAAAAACCCCTCAAAATTCTTCAGGTCGCCTCAAAATCCCACAAAATTCCAGAAACATTCCACAAAATTCCAGAAAAAACCCACAAAATTCTCTAAATCTTCTCAAAACCCTACCAAATTTCAGAAATATCCCACATAATCTTCACAAATTTCCACAAAGCCTAAGAAAAATCCCACAAAATTCTTCAGGGCTTCTCCATATCCTACAAAATTCCTCAAAAACCCCACAACATTTTAAAAAAATCCTAAGAATAATAGAAACAACCCACAAAATCTCTCAGGTCTCCTCAAAACCCCACAAAATTCCAGACAATTCCTCCACATTCCAAAGAAATCCCACCAAATTCCAGAAACACCTCAAAAATTCCAGAAAAAAATCCACAAAATTCCCAAAATCTTCTCATAAGCCTACCAAATTCCAGAAATATCCCACAAAATCTCCACAAGTTTCCACGCAATCTAAGAAAAATCCCACACAATTCTCCAAGTCTCCTCAGAATCCCACAAAATTCCAGAAACATTGAACAAAATTCCAGAAAAAACCCCACAAAATTCCCTAAATCTTCTCATAAGCCTACCAAATTCCAGAAATATCCCACAAAAATCTCCACAAATTTCCGCACAAAGAAAAATCCCACAAAATTCTTCAAGGCTCCTCCAAATCCCACAAAATCCAAGAAAACACCCTACAAACTTGCAAAAAAACCCGCACGAATTTCCCAAAATCTTCTCATAAGCTCACCAAATTCCAAAAACATCCCACAAAATCTCCACAAATTTCCACACAATCTAAGAAAAATCCCACACAAATCTTCAAGGCTCCTCAAAATCCCACAAAATTCAAGAAAATTACCACAACTTTACAAGAAAATTCCAGAAAATTCCCTTAAACTTCTGAACAGCCCACCAAATTCCAGAAACACCCTACAAAATCTCCACTAATTTCCACGCAATCCAAGAAAAAGGCACTCAGAATTCTTCAACTCTCTTCAGAATCCCACAAAATTCCAGTCAATTCCAAAACATTCCAAAGAAATCCCACCAAATTCCAGAAACATCCCACAAAATTCCAGAAAAAAATCCACAAAACCCCCAATATCTGCTCATAAGCCCACCAAATTCCAGAAACATCCCACAAAATCGCCTCAAATTTCCACACAATCTAAGAAAAATCCCACACAATTCTTCAAGGCTCCTCAAAATCCCACAAAATTCCAGAAACATTGAACAAAGTTCCAGAAAAAAACCCACGAAATTCCCAAAATCTTCTCATAAGCTTACAAATCTCCAGGAATATCTCACAAAAATCTCCACAAGTTTCCACGCAATCTAAGAAAAACCCCACAAAATTCTTCTAGTCTCCTCAAAATCAAAAAACATTCCAGAAACATTTCACAAAATTCCAGAAAAAAACCTCACAAAATTCCTTAAATCTTCTCAAAACACTACCAAATTCCAGAAATATCCCACAAAATCTCCACTAATTTCCACACAATCTAAGAAAAATCCCACACAATTCTTCAAGGCTCCTCAAAATCCCACAAAATCCAAGAAAACTACCACAACATTCCAAAAAAATCCAACAAAATTCCCTAAATCTTCTGAAAACCCCACCAAATTCCAGAAAATCACCACAAAATTCCACAAAATCTAAGAAAAACCCCACACAATTCTTCAAGGCTCCTCAAAATCCCACAAAATTCCAGAAAATTACCACAACATTCCAAAACAATCCCCCCAAATTCCAGAAACACCTCACAAACTTACAAAAGAAAAACCCCACGAAGTCCCCAAAATCTTCTCATAAGCCCACCAAATTCCAGATACATCCCACACAATCTTTACAAATTTCCACTAAACCTAAGAAAGATCCCTCAAAGTTCTTCAAGTCTCCTCAATATCCCACAAAATTCCAGACAATTCCTTTACATTCCAAAGAAATCCCACCAAATTCCAGAAACATCTCACAAAATTCCAGAAAAAAAACCAAGATTACCCAGATCTTCTCATAAGCCTACCAAATTCCAGAAATATCCCAAAAAATCTCAAAAAGTTTACACACATTCTAAAAAAAATCCCACACAATTCTTCAAGGCTCCTCAAAATCCCACAAAATCCAAGAAAACTGCCACAACATTCCAAAAAAATCCAACAAAATTCCCTAAATCTTCTGAAAACCCCACCAAATTCCAGAAAATCACCACAAAATTCCACAAAATCTAAGAAAAATCCCACACAATTCTTCAAGGCTCCTCAAAATCCCACAAAATTCAAGAAAATTCCACAACATTCCAAAAAAATCCCACCAAATTCCAAAAATCTTCTCATAACCCTACCAATTTCCAGAAACATCCCACAAAATCTCCACTAATTTCCACACAATCTAAGAAAATTGTACTCAAAGTTCTTCAAGTCTCCTCAGAATCCCACAAAATTCCAGACAATTCCTCCACATTCCAAAGAAATCCCACAAAATTCCAGAAACACCTCAAAAATTCCAGAAAAAAATCCACAAAATTCCCAAAATCTTCTCATAAGCCTACCAAATTCCAGAAATATCCCAAAAAATCTCAAAAAGTTTACACACAGTCTAAGAAAAACCCCTCAAAATTCTTCAAGTCACCTCAAAATCCAAAAAAATTCCAGAAACATTCCACAAAATTCCAGAAAAAACCCACAAAATTCTCTAAATCTTCTCAAAACCCTACCAAATTCCAGAAATATCCCACAAAAATCTCCACAAATTTCCGCACAAAGAAAAATCCCACAAAATTCTTCAAGGCTCCTCAAAATCCCACAAAATTCCAGAAAATTCCACAACATTCCAAAAAAATCCCACCAAATTCCAAAAATCTTCTCATAACCCTACCAATTTCCAGAAACATCCCACAAAATCTCCACTAATTTCCACACAATCTAAGAAAAATGTACTCAAAGATCTTCAAGTCTCCTCAGAATCCCACAAAATTCCAGACAATTCCTCCACATTCCAAAGAAATCCCACCAAATTCCAGAAACACCTCAAAAATTCCAGAAAAAAATCCACAAAACTCCCAAAATCTTCTCATAAGCCTACCAAATTCCAGAAATGTCCCACAAAATCTCCACAAGTTTCCACACAATCTAAGAAAAACCCCTCAAAATTCTTCAGGTCGCCTCAAAATCCCACAAAATTCCAGAAACATTCCACAAAATTCCAGAAAAAACCCACAAAATTCTCTAAATCTTCTCAAAACCCTACCAAATTCCAGAAATATCCCACATAATCTTCACAAATTTCCACAAAGCCTAAGAAAAATCCCACAAAATTCTTCAGGGCTTCTCCATATCCTACAAAATTCCTCAAAAACCCCACAACATTTTAAAAAAATCCTAAGAATAATAGAAACAACCCACAAAATCTCTCAGGTCTCCTCAAAACCCCACAAAATTCCAGACAATTCCTCCACATTCCAAAGAAATCCCACCAAATTCCAGAAACACCTCAAAAATTCCAGAAAAAAATCCACAAAATTCCCAAAATCTTCTCATAAGCCTACCAAATTCCAGAAATATCCCACAAAATCTCCACAAGTTTCCACGCAATCTAAGAAAAATCCCACACAATTCTCCAAGTCTCCTCAGAATCCCACAAAATTCCAGAAACATTGAACAAAATTCCAGAAAAAACCCCACAAAATTCCCTAAATCTTCTCATAAGCCTACCAAATTCCAGAAATATCCCACAAAAATCTCCACAAATTTCCGCACAAAGAAAAATCCCACAAAATTCTTCAAGGCTCCTCCAAATCCCACAAAATCCAAGAAAACACCCTACAAACTTGCAAAAAAACCCGCACGAATTTCCCAAAATCTTCTCATAAGCTCACCAAATTCCAAAAACATCCCACAAAATCTCCACAAATTTCCACACAATCTAAGAAAAATCCCACACAAATCTTCAAGGCTCCTCAAAATCCCACAAAATTCAAGAAAATTACCACAACTTTACAAGAAAATTCCAGAAAATTCCCTTAAACTTCTGAACAGCCCACCAAATTCCAGAAACACCATACAAAATCTCCACTAATTTCCACGCAATCCAAGAAAAAGGCACTCAGAATTCTTCAACTCTCTTCAGAATCCCACAAAATTCCAGTCAATTCCAAAACATTCCAAAGAAATCCCACCAAATTCCAGAAACATCCCACAAAATTCCAGAAAAAAATCCACAAAACCCCCAATATCTTCTCATAAGCCCACCAAATTCCAGAAACATCCCACAAAATCGCCTCAAATTTCCACACAATCTAAGAAAAATCCCACACAATTCTTCAAGGCTCCTCAAAATCCCACAAAATTCCAGAAACATTGAACAAAGTTCCAGAAAAAAACCCGCGAAATTCCCAAAATCTTCTCATAAGCTTACAAATCTCCAGGAATATCTCACAAAAATCTCCACAAGTTTCCACGCAATCTAAGAAAAACCACACAAAATTCTTCTAGTCTCCTCAAAATCAAAAAACATTCCAGAAACATTTCACAAAATTCCAGAAAAAAACCTCACAAAATTCCTTAAATCTTCTCAAAACACTACCAAATTCCAGAAATATCCCACAAAATCTCCACTAATTTCCACACAATCTAAGAAAAATCCCACACAATTCTTCAAGGCTCCTCAAAATCCCACAAAATCCAAGAAAACTACCACAACATTCCAAAAAAATCCAACAAAATTCCCTAAATCTTCTGAAAACCCCACCAAATTCCAGAAAATCACCACAAAATTCCACAAAATCTAAGAAAAACCCCACACAATTCTTCAAGGCTCCTCAAAATCCCACAAAATTCCAGAAAATTACCACAACATTCCAAAACAATCCCCCCAAATTCCAGAAACACCTCACAAACTTACAAAAGAAAAACCCCACGAAGTCCCCAAAATCTTCTCATAAGCCCACCAAATTCCAGATACATCCCACACAATCTTTACAAATTTCCACTAAACCTAAGAAAGATCCCTCAAAGTTCTTCAAGTCTCCTCAATATCCCACAAAATTCCAGACAATTCCTTTACATTCCAAAGAAATCCCACCAAATTCCAGAAACATCTCACAAAATTCCAGAAAAAAAAGCAAGATTACCCAGATCTTCTCATAAGCCTACCAAATTCCAGAAATATCCCAAAAAATCTCAAAAAGTTTACACACATTCTAAAAAAAATCCCACACAATTCTTCAAGGCTCCTCAAAATCCCACAAAATCCAAGAAAACTGCCACAACATTCCAAAAAAATCCAACAAAATTCCCTAAATCTTCTGAAAACCCCACCAAATTCCAGAAAATCACCACAAAATTCCACAAAATCTAAGAAAAATCCCACACAATTCTTCAAGGCTCCTCAAAATCCCACAAAATTCAAGAAAATTCCACAACATTCCAAAAAAATCCCACCAAATTCCAAAAATCTTCTCATAACCCTACCAATTTCCAGAAACATCCCACAAAATCTCCACTAATTTCCACACAATCTAAGAAAAATGTACTCAAAGTTCTTCAAGTCTCCTCAGAATCCCACAAAATTCCAGACAATTCCTCCACATTCCAAAGAAATCCCACAAAATTCCAGAAACACCTCAAAAATTCCAGAAAAAAATCCCACCAAATTCCCAAAATCTTCTCATAAGCCTACCAAATTCCAGAAATATCCCACAAAATCTCCACAAGTTTCCACACAGTCTAAGAAAAACCCCTCAAAATTCTTCAAGTCACCTCAAAATCCAAAAAAATTCCAGAAACATTCCACAAAATTCCAGAAAAAACCCACAAAATTCTCTAAATCTTCTCAAAACCCTACCAAATTCCAGAAATATCCCACAAAAATCTCCACAAATTTCCGCACAAAGAAAAATCCCACAAAATTCTTCAAGGCTCCTCAAAATCCCACAAAATTCCAGAAAATTCCACAACATTCCAAAAAAATCCCACCAAATTCCAAAAATCTTCTCATAACCCTACCAATTTCCAGAAACATCCCACAAAATCTCCACTAATTTCCACACAATCTAAGAAAAATGTACTCAAAGATCTTCAAGTCTCCTCAGAATCCCACAAAATTCCAGACAATTCCTCCACATTCCAAAGAAATCCCACCAAATTCCAGAAACACCTCAAAAATTCCAGAAAAAAATCCACAAAACTCCCAAAATCTTCTCATAAGCCTACCAAATTCCAGAAATATCCCACAAAATCTCCACAAGTTTCCACACAATCTAAGAAAAACCCCTCAAAATTCTTCAGGTCGCCTCAAAATCCCACAAAATTCCAGAAACATTCCACAAAATTCCAGAAAAAACCCACAAAATTCTCTAAATCTTCTCAAAACCCTACCAAATTTCAGAAATATCCCACATAATCTTCACAAATTTCCACAAAGCCTAAGAAAAATCCCACAAAATTCTTCAGGGCTTCTCCATATCCTACAAAATTCCTCAAAAACCCCACAACATTTTAAAAAAATCCTAAGAATAATAGAAACAACCCACAAAATCTCTCAGGTCTCCTCAAAACCCCACAAAATTCCAGACAATTCCTCCACATTCCAAAGAAATCCCACCAAATTCCAGAAACACCTCAAAAATTCCAGAAAAAAATCCACAAAATTCCCAAAATCTTCTCATAAGCCTACCAAATTCCAGAAATATCCCACAAAATCTCCACAAGTTTCCACGCAATCTAAGAAAAATCCCACACAATTCTCCAAGTCTCCTCAGAATCCCACAAAATTCCAGAAACATTGAACAAAATTCCAGAAAAAACCCCACAAAATTCCCTAAATCTTCTCATAAGCCTACCAAATTCCAGAAATATCCCACAAAAATCTCCACAAATTTCCGCACAAAGAAAAATCCCACAAAATTCTTCAAGGCTCCTCAAAATCCCACAAAATCCAAGAAAACACCCTACAAACTTGCAAAAAAACCCGCACGAATTTCCCAAAATCTTCTCATAAGCTCACCAAATTCCAAAAACATCCCACAAAATCTCCACAAATTTCCACACAATCTAAGAAAAATCCCACACAAATCTTCAAGGCTCCTCAAAATCCCACAAAATTCAAGAAAATTACCACAACTTTACAAGAAAATTCCAGAAAATTCCCTTAAACTTCTGAACAGCCCACCAAATTCCAGAAACACCCTACAAAATCTCCACTAATTTCCACGCAATCCAAGAAAAAGGCACTCAGAATTCTTCAACTCTCTTCAGAATCCCACAAAATTCCAGTCAATTCCAAAACATTCCAAAGAAATCCCACCAAATTCCAGAAACATCCCACAAAATTCCAGAAAAAAATCCACAAAACCCCCAATATCTGCTCATAAGCCCACCAAATTCCAGAAACATCCCACAAAATCGCCTCAAATTTCCACACAATCTAAGAAAAATCCCACACAATTCTTCAAGGCTCCTCAAAATCCCACAAAATTCCAGAAACATTGAACAAAGTTCCAGAAAAAAACCCACGAAATTCCCAAAATCTTCTCATAAGCTTACAAATCTCCAGGAATATCTCACAAAAATCTCCACAAGTTTCCACGCAATCTAAGAAAAACCCCACAAAATTCTTCTAGTCTCCTCAAAATCAAAAAACATTCCAGAAACATTTCACAAAATTCCAGAAAAAAACCTCACAAAATTCCTTAAATCTTCTCAAAACACTACCAAATTCCAGAAATATCCCACAAAATCTCCACTAATTTCCACACAATCTAAGAAAAATCCCACACAATTCTTCAAGGCTCCTCAAAATCCCACAAAATCCAAGAAAACTACCACAACATTCCAAAAAAATCCAACAAAATTCCCTAAATCTTCTGAAAACCCCACCAAATTCCAGAAAATCACCACAAAATTCCACAAAATCTAAGAAAAACCCCACACAATTCTTCAAGGCTCCTCAAAATCCCACAAAATTCCAGAAAATTACCACAACATTCCAAAACAATCCCCCCAAATTCCAGAAACACCTCACAAACTTACAAAAGAAAAACCCCACGAAGTCCCCAAAATCTTCTCATAAGCCCACCAAATTCCAGATACATCCCACACAATCTTTACAAATTTCCACTAAACCTAAGAAAGATCCCTCAAAGTTCTTCAAGTCTCCTCAATATCCCACAAAATTCCAGACAATTCCTTTACATTCCAAAGAAATCCCACCAAATTCCAGAAACATCTCACAAAATTCCAGAAAAAAAAGCAAGATTACCCAGATCTTCTCATAAGCCTACCAAATTCCAGAAATATCCCAAAAAATCTCAAAAAGTTTACACACATTCTAAAAAAAATCCCACACAATTCTTCAAGGCTCCTCAAAATCCCACAAAATCCAAGAAAACTGCCACAACATTCCAAAAAAATCCAACAAAATTCCCTAAATCTTCTGAAAACCCCACCAAATTCCAGAAAATCACCACAAAATTCCACAAAATCTAAGAAAAATCCCACACAATTCTTCAAGGCTCCTCAAAATCCCACAAAATTCAAGAAAATTCCACAACATTCCAAAAAAATCCCACCAAATTCCAAAAATCTTCTCATAACCCTACCAATTTCCAGAAACATCCCACAAAATCTCCACTAATTTCCACACAATCTAAGAAAAATGTACTCAAAGTTCTTCAAGTCTCCTCAGAATCCCACAAAATTCCAGACAATTCCTCCACATTCCAAAGAAATCCCACAAAATTCCAGAAACACCTCAAAAATTCCAGAAAAAAATCCACAAAATTCCCAAAATCTTCTCATAAGCCTACCAAATTCCAGAAATATCCCAAAAAATCTCAAAAAGTTTACACACAGTCTAAGAAAAACCCCTCAAAATTCTTCAAGTCACCTCAAAATCCAAAAAAATTCCAGAAACATTCCACAAAATTCCAGAAAAAACCCACAAAATTCTCTAAATCTTCTCAAAACCCTACCAAATTCCAGAAATATCCCACAAAAATCTCCACAAATTTCCGCACAAAGAAAAATCCCACAAAATTCTTCAAGGCTCCTCAAAATCCCACAAAATTCCAGAAAATTCCACAACATTCCAAAAAAATCCCACCAAATTCCAAAAATCTTCTCATAACCCTACCAATTTCCAGAAACATCCCACAAAATCTCCACTAATTTCCACACAATCTAAGAAAAATGTACTCAAAGATCTTCAAGTCTCCTCAGAATCCCACAAAATTCCAGACAATTCCTCCACATTCCAAAGAAATCCCACCAAATTCCAGAAACACCTCAAAAATTCCAGAAAAAAATCCACAAAACTCCCAAAATCTTCTCATAAGCCTACCAAATTCCAGAAATGTCCCACAAAATCTCCACAAGTTTCCACACAATCTAAGAAAAACCCCTCAAAATTCTTCAGGTCGCCTCAAAATCCCACAAAATTCCAGAAACATTCCACAAAATTCCAGAAAAAACCCACAAAATTCTCTAAATCTTCTCAAAACCCTACCAAATTCCAGAAATATCCCACATAATCTTCACAAATTTCCACAAAGCCTAAGAAAAATCCCACAAAATTCTTCAGGGCTTCTCCATATCCTACAAAATTCCTCAAAAACCCCACAACATTTTAAAAAAATCCTAAGAATAATAGAAACAACCCACAAAATCTCTCAGGTCTCCTCAAAACCCCACAAAATTCCAGACAATTCCTCCACATTCCAAAGAAATCCCACCAAATTCCAGAAACACCTCAAAAATTCCAGAAAAAAATCCACAAAATTCCCAAAATCTTCTCATAAGCCTACCAAATTCCAGAAATATCCCACAAAATCTCCACAAGTTTCCACGCAATCTAAGAAAAATCCCACACAATTCTCCAAGTCTCCTCAGAATCCCACAAAATTCCAGAAACATTGAACAAAATTCCAGAAAAAACCCCACAAAATTCCCTAAATCTTCTCATAAGCCTACCAAATTCCAGAAATATCCCACAAAAATCTCCACAAATTTCCGCACAAAGAAAAATCCCACAAAATTCTTCAAGGCTCCTCCAAATCCCACAAAATCCAAGAAAACACCCTACAAACTTGCAAAAAAACCCGCACGAATTTCCCAAAATCTTCTCATAAGCTCACCAAATTCCAAAAACATCCCACAAAATCTCCACAAATTTCCACACAATCTAAGAAAAATCCCACACAAATCTTCAAGGCTCCTCAAAATCCCACAAAATTCAAGAAAATTACCACAACTTTACAAGAAAATTCCAGAAAATTCCCTTAAACTTCTGAACAGCCCACCAAATTCCAGAAACACCCTACAAAATCTCCACTAATTTCCACGCAATCCAAGAAAAAGGCACTCAGAATTCTTCAACTCTCTTCAGAATCCCACAAAATTCCAGTCAATTCCAAAACATTCCAAAGAAATCCCACCAAATTCCAGAAACATCCCACAAAATTCCAGAAAAAAATCCACAAAACCCCCAATATCTTCTCATAAGCCCACCAAATTCCAGAAACATCCCACAAAATCGCCTCAAATTTCCACACAATCTAAGAAAAATCCCACACAATTCTTCAAGGCTCCTCAAAATCCCACAAAATTCCAGAAACATTGAACAAAGTTCCAGAAAAAAACCCACGAAATTCCCAAAATCTTCTCATAAGCTTACAAATCTCCAGGAATATCTCACAAAAATCTCCACAAGTTTCCACGCAATCTAAGAAAAACCCCACAAAATTCTTCTAGTCTCCTCAAAATCAAAAAACATTCCAGAAACATTTCACAAAATTCCAGAAAAAAACCTCACAAAATTCCTTAAATCTTCTCAAAACACTACCAAATTCCAGAAATATCCCACAAAATCTCCACTAATTTCCACACAATCTAAGAAAAATCCCACACAATTCTTCAAGGCTCCTCAAAATCCCACAAAATCCAAGAAAACTACCACAACATTCCAAAAAAATCCAACAAAATTCCCTAAATCTTCTGAAAACCCCACCAAATTCCAGAAAATCACCACAAAATTCCACAAAATCTAAGAAAAACCCCACACAATTCTTCAAGGCTCCTCAAAATCCCACAAAATTCCAGAAAATTACCACAACATTCCAAAACAATCCCCCCAAATTCCAGAAACACCTCACAAACTTACAAAAGAAAAACCCCACGAAGTCCCCAAAATCTTCTCATAAGCCCACCAAATTCCAGATACATCCCACACAATCTTTACAAATTTCCACTAAACCTAAGAAAGATCCCTCAAAGTTCTTCAAGTCTCCTCAATATCCCACAAAATTCCAGACAATTCCTTTACATTCCAAAGAAATCCCACCAAATTCCAGAAACATCTCACAAAATTCCAGAAAAAAAAGCAAGATTACCCAGATCTTCTCATAAGCCTACCAAATTCCAGAAATATCCCAAAAAATCTCAAAAAGTTTACACACATTCTAAAAAAAATCCCACACAATTCTTCAAGGCTCCTCAAAATCCCACAAAATCCAAGAAAACTGCCACAACATTCCAAAAAAATCCAACAAAATTCCCTAAATCTTCTGAAAACCCCACCAAATTCCAGAAAATCACCACAAAATTCCACAAAATCTAAGAAAAATCCCACACAATTCTTCAAGGCTCCTCAAAATCCCACAAAATTCAAGAAAATTCCACAACATTCCAAAAAAATCCCACCAAATTCCAAAAATCTTCTCATAACCCTACCAATTTCCAGAAACATCCCACAAAATCTCCACTAATTTCCACACAATCTAAGAAAAATGTACTCAAAGTTCTTCAAGTCTCCTCAGAATCCCACAAAATTCCAGACAATTCCTCCACATTCCAAAGAAATCCCACAAAATTCCAGAAACACCTCAAAAATTCCAGAAAAAAATCCACAAAATTCCCAAAATCTTCTCATAAGCCTACCAAATTCCAGAAATATCCCAAAAAATCTCAAAAAGTTTACACACAGTCTAAGAAAAACCCCTCAAAATTCTTCAAGTCACCTCAAAATCCAAAAAAATTCCAGAAACATTCCACAAAATTCCAGAAAAAACCCACAAAATTCTCTAAATCTTCTCAAAACCCTACCAAATTCCAGAAATATCCCACAAAAATCTCCACAAATTTCCGCACAAAGAAAAATCCCACAAAATTCTTCAAGGCTCCTCAAAATCCCACAAAATTCCAGAAAATTCCACAACATTCCAAAAAAATCCCACCAAATTCCAAAAATCTTCTCATAACCCTACCAATTTCCAGAAACATCCCACAAAATCTCCACTAATTTCCACACAATCTAAGAAAAATGTACTCAAAGTTCTTCAAGTCTCCTCAGAATCCCACAAAATTCCAGACAATTCCTCCACATTCCAAAGAAATCCCACCAAATTCCAGAAACACCTCAAAAATTCCAGAAAAAAATCCACAAAACTCCCAAAATCTTCTCATAAGCCTACCAAATTCCAGAAATGTCCCACAAAATCTCCACAAGTTTCCACACAATCTAAGAAAAACCCCTCAAAATTCTTCAGGTCGCCTCAAAATCCCACAAAATTCCAGAAACATTCCACAAAATTCCAGAAAAAACCCACAAAATTCTCTAAATCTTCTCAAAACCCTACCAAATTCCAGAAATATCCCACATAATCTTCACAAATTTCCACAAAGCCTAAGAAAAATCCCACAAAATTCTTCAGGGCTTCTCCATATCCTACAAAATTCCTCAAAAACCCCACAACATTTTAAAAAAATCCTAAGAATAATAGAAACAACCCACAAAATCTCTCAGGTCTCCTCAAAACCCCACAAAATTCCAGACAATTCCTCCACATTCCAAAGAAATCCCACCAAATTCCAGAAACACCTCAAAAATTCCAGAAAAAAATCCACAAAATTCCCAAAATCTTCTCATAAGCCTACCAAATTCCAGAAATATCCCACAAAATCTCCACAAGTTTCCACGCAATCTAAGAAAAATCCCACACAATTCTCCAAGTCTCCTCAGAATCCCACAAAATTCCAGAAACATTGAACAAAATTCCAGAAAAAACCCCACAAAATTCCCTAAATCTTCTCATAAGCCTACCAAATTCCAGAAATATCCCACAAAAATCTCCACAAATTTCCGCACAAAGAAAAATCCCACAAAATTCTTCAAGGCTCCTCCAAATCCCACAAAATCCAAGAAAACACCCTACAAACTTGCAAAAAAACCCGCACGAATTTCCCAAAATCTTCTCATAAGCTCACCAAATTCCAAAAACATCCCACAAAATCTCCACAAATTTCCACACAATCTAAGAAAAATCCCACACAAATCTTCAAGGCTCCTCAAAATCCCACAAAATTCAAGAAAATTACCACAACTTTACAAGAAAATTCCAGAAAATTCCCTTAAACTTCTGAACAGCCCACCAAATTCCAGAAACACCCTACAAAATCTCCACTAATTTCCACGCAATCCAAGAAAAAGGCACTCAGAATTCTTCAACTCTCTTCAGAATCCCACAAAATTCCAGTCAATTCCAAAACATTCCAAAGAAATCCCACCAAATTCCAGAAACATCCCACAAAATTCCAGAAAAAAATCCACAAAACCCCCAATATCTTCTCATAAGCCCACCAAATTCCAGAAACATCCCACAAAATCGCCTCAAATTTCCACACAATCTAAGAAAAATCCCACACAATTCTTCAAGGCTCCTCAAAATCCCACAAAATTCCAGAAACATTGAACAAAGTTCCAGAAAAAAACCCGCGAAATTCCCAAAATCTTCTCATAAGCTTACAAATCTCCAGGAATATCTCACAAAAATCTCCACAAGTTTCCACGCAATCTAAGAAAAACCCCACAAAATTCTTCTAGTCTCCTCAAAATCAAAAAACATTCCAGAAACATTTCACAAAATTCCAGAAAAAAACCTCACAAAATTCCTTAAATCTTCTCAAAACACTACCAAATTCCAGAAATATCCCACAAAATCTCCACTAATTTCCACACAATCTAAGAAAAATCCCACACAATTCTTCAAGGCTCCTCAAAATCCCACAAAATCCAAGAAAACTACCACAACATTCCAAAAAAATCCAACAAAATTCCCTAAATCTTCTGAAAACCCCACCAAATTCCAGAAAATCACCACAAAATTCCACAAAATCTAAGAAAAACCCCACACAATTCTTCAAGGCTCCTCAAAATCCCACAAAATTCCAGAAAATTACCACAACATTCCAAAACAATCCCCCCAAATTCCAGAAACACCTCACAAACTTACAAAAGAAAAACCCCACGAAGTCCCCAAAATCTTCTCATAAGCCCACCAAATTCCAGATACATCCCACACAATCTTTACAAATTTCCACTAAACCTAAGAAAGATCCCTCAAAGTTCTTCAAGTCTCCTCAATATCCCACAAAATTCCAGACAATTCCTTTACATTCCAAAGAAATCCCACCAAATTCCAGAAACATCTCACAAAATTCCAGAAAAAAAAGCAAGATTACCCAGATCTTCTCATAAGCCTACCAAATTCCAGAAATATCCCAAAAAATCTCAAAAAGTTTACACACATTCTAAAAAAAATCCCACACAATTCTTCAAGGCTCCTCAAAATCCCACAAAATCCAAGAAAACTGCCACAACATTCCAAAAAAATCCAACAAAATTCCCTAAATCTTCTGAAAACCCCACCAAATTCCAGAAAATCACCACAAAATTCCACAAAATCTAAGAAAAATCCCACACAATTCTTCAAGGCTCCTCAAAATCCCACAAAATTCAAGAAAATTCCACAACATTCCAAAAAAATCCCACCAAATTCCAAAAATCTTCTCATAACCCTACCAATTTCCAGAAACATCCCACAAAATCTCCACTAATTTCCACACAATCTAAGAAAAATGTACTCAAAGTTCTTCAAGTCTCCTCAGAATCCCACAAAATTCCAGACAATTCCTCCACATTCCAAAGAAATCCCACAAAATTCCAGAAACACCTCAAAAATTCCAGAAAAAAATCCACAAAATTCCCAAAATCTTCTCATAAGCCTACCAAATTCCAGAAATATCCCAAAAAATCTCCACAAGTTTCCACACAGTCTAAGAAAAACCCCTCAAAATTCTTCAAGTCACCTCAAAATCCAAAAAAATTCCAGAAACATTCCACAAAATTCCAGAAAAAACCCACAAAATTCTCTAAATCTTCTCAAAACCCTACCAAATTCCAGAAATATCCCACAAAAATCTCCACAAATTTCCGCACAAAGAAAAATCCCACAAAATTCTTCAAGGCTCCTCAAAATCCCACAAAATTCCAGAAAATTCCACAACATTCCAAAAAAATCCCACCAAATTCCAAAAATCTTCTCATAACCCTACCAATTTCCAGAAACATCCCACAAAATCTCCACTAATTTCCACACAATCTAAGAAAAATGTACTCAAAGATCTTCAAGTCTCCTCAGAATCCCACAAAATTCCAGACAATTCCTCCACATTCCAAAGAAATCCCACCAAATTCCAGAAACACCTCAAAAATTCCAGAAAAAAATCCACAAAACTCCCAAAATCTTCTCATAAGCCTACCAAATTCCAGAAATGTCCCACAAAATCTCCACAAGTTTCCACACAATCTAAGAAAAACCCCTCAAAATTCTTCAGGTCGCCTCAAAATCCCACAAAATTCCAGAAACATTCCACAAAATTCCAGAAAAAACCCACAAAATTCTCTAAATCTTCTCAAAACCCTACCAAATTCCAGAAATATCCCACATAATCTTCACAAATTTCCACAAAGCCTAAGAAAAATCCCACAAAATTCTTCAGGGCTTCTCCATATCCTACAAAATTCCTCAAAAACCCCACAACATTTTAAAAAAATCCTAAGAATAATAGAAACAACCCACAAAATCTCTCAGGTCTCCTCAAAACCCCACAAAATTCCAGACAATTCCTCCACATTCCAAAGAAATCCCACCAAATTCCAGAAACACCTCAAAAATTCCAGAAAAAAATCCACAAAATTCCCAAAATCTTCTCATAAGCCTACCAAATTCCAGAAATATCCCACAAAATCTCCACAAGTTTCCACGCAATCTAAGAAAAATCCCACACAATTCTCCAAGTCTCCTCAGAATCCCACAAAATTCCAGAAACATTGAACAAAATTCCAGAAAAAACCCCACAAAATTCCCTAAATCTTCTCATAAGCCTACCAAATTCCAGAAATATCCCACAAAAATCTCCACAAATTTCCGCACAAAGAAAAATCCCACAAAATTCTTCAAGGCTCCTCCAAATCCCACAAAATCCAAGAAAACACCCTACAAACTTGCAAAAAAACCCGCACGAATTTCCCAAAATCTTCTCATAAGCTCACCAAATTCCAAAAACATCCCACAAAATCTCCACAAATTTCCACACAATCTAAGAAAAATCCCACACAAATCTTCAAGGCTCCTCAAAATCCCACAAAATTCAAGAAAATTACCACAACTTTACAAGAAAATTCCAGAAAATTCCCTTAAACTTCTGAACAGCCCACCAAATTCCAGAAACACCCTACAAAATCTCCACTAATTTCCACGCAATCCAAGAAAAAGGCACTCAGAATTCTTCAACTCTCTTCAGAATCCCACAAAATTCCAGTCAATTCCAAAACATTCCAAAGAAATCCCACCAAATTCCAGAAACATCCCACAAAATTCCAGAAAAAAATCCACAAAACCCCCAATATCTTCTCATAAGCCCACCAAATTCCAGAAACATCCCACAAAATCGCCTCAAATTTCCACACAATCTAAGAAAAATCCCACACAATTCTTCAAGGCTCCTCAAAATCCCACAAAATTCCAGAAACATTGAACAAAGTTCCAGAAAAAAACCCGCGAAATTCCCAAAATCTTCTCATAAGCTTACAAATCTCCAGGAATATCTCACAAAAATCTCCACAAGTTTCCACGCAATCTAAGAAAAACCACACAAAATTCTTCTAGTCTCCTCAAAATCAAAAAACATTCCAGAAACATTTCACAAAATTCCAGAAAAAAACCTCACAAAATTCCTTAAATCTTCTCAAAACACTACCAAATTCCAGAAATATCCCACAAAATCTCCACTAATTTCCACACAATCTAAGAAAAATCCCACACAATTCTTCAAGGCTCCTCAAAATCCCACAAAATCCAAGAAAACTACCACAACATTCCAAAAAAATCCAACAAAATTCCCTAAATCTTCTGAAAACCCCACCAAATTCCAGAAAATCACCACAAAATTCCACAAAATCTAAGAAAAACCCCACACAATTCTTCAAGGCTCCTCAAAATCCCACAAAATTCCAGAAAATTACCACAACATTCCAAAACAATCCCCCCAAATTCCAGAAACACCTCACAAACTTACAAAAGAAAAACCCCACGAAGTCCCCAAAATCTTCTCATAAGCCCACCAAATTCCAGATACATCCCACACAATCTTTACAAATTTCCACTAAACCTAAGAAAGATCCCTCAAAGTTCTTCAAGTCTCCTCAATATCCCACAAAATTCCAGACAATTCCTTTACATTCCAAAGAAATCCCACCAAATTCCAGAAACATCTCACAAAATTCCAGAAAAAAAAGCAAGATTACCCAGATCTTCTCATAAGCCTACCAAATTCCAGAAATATCCCAAAAAATCTCAAAAAGTTTACACACATTCTAAAAAAAATCCCACACAATTCTTCAAGGCTCCTCAAAATCCCACAAAATCCAAGAAAACTGCCACAACATTCCAAAAAAATCCAACAAAATTCCCTAAATCTTCTGAAAACCCCACCAAATTCCAGAAAATCACCACAAAATTCCACAAAATCTAAGAAAAATCCCACACAATTCTTCAAGGCTCCTCAAAATCCCACAAAATTCAAGAAAATTCCACAACATTCCAAAAAAATCCCACCAAATTCCAAAAATCTTCTCATAACCCTACCAATTTCCAGAAACATCCCACAAAATCTCCACTAATTTCCACACAATCTAAGAAAAATGTACTCAAAGTTCTTCAAGTCTCCTCAGAATCCCACAAAATTCCAGACAATTCCTCCACATTCCAAAGAAATCCCACAAAATTCCAGAAACACCTCAAAAATTCCAGAAAAAAATCCACAAAATTCCCAAAATCTTCTCATAAGCCTACCAAATTCCAGAAATATCCCAAAAAATCTCCACAAGTTTCCACACAGTCTAAGAAAAACCCCTCAAAATTCTTCAAGTCACCTCAAAATCCAAAAAAATTCCAGAAACATTCCACAAAATTCCAGAAAAAACCCACAAAATTCTCTAAATCTTCTCAAAACCCTACCAAATTCCAGAAATATCCCACAAAAATCTCCACAAATTTCCGCACAAAGAAAAATCCCACAAAATTCTTCAAGGCTCCTCAAAATCCCACAAAATTCCAGAAAATTCCACAACATTCCAAAAAAATCCCACCAAATTCCAAAAATCTTCTCATAACCCTACCAATTTCCAGAAACATCCCACAAAATCTCCACTAATTTCCACACAATCTAAGAAAAATGTACTCAAAGATCTTCAAGTCTCCTCAGAATCCCACAAAATTCCAGACAATTCCTCCACATTCCAAAGAAATCCCACCAAATTCCAGAAACACCTCAAAAATTCCAGAAAAAAATCCACAAAACTCCCAAAATCTTCTCATAAGCCTACCAAATTCCAGAAATGTCCCACAAAATCTCCACAAGTTTCCACACAATCTAAGAAAAACCCCTCAAAATTCTTCAGGTCGCCTCAAAATCCCACAAAATTCCAGAAACATTCCACAAAATTCCAGAAAAAACCCACAAAATTCTCTAAATCTTCTCAAAACCCTACCAAATTCCAGAAATATCCCACATAATCTTCACAAATTTCCACAAAGCCTAAGAAAAATCCCACAAAATTCTTCAGGGCTTCTCCATATCCTACAAAATTCCTCAAAAACCCCACAACATTTTAAAAAAATCCTAAGAATAATAGAAACAACCCACAAAATCTCTCAGGTCTCCTCAAAACCCCACAAAATTCCAGACAATTCCTCCACATTCCAAAGAAATCCCACCAAATTCCAGAAACACCTCAAAAATTCCAGAAAAAAATCCACAAAATTCCCAAAATCTTCTCATAAGCCTACCAAATTCCAGAAATATCCCACAAAATTTCCACAAGTTTCCACGCAATCTAAGAAAAATCCCACACAATTCTCCAAGTCTCCTCAGAATCCCACAAAATTCCAGAAACATTGAACAAAATTCCAGAAAAAACCCACAAAATTCCCTAAATCTTCTCATAAGCCTACCAAATTCCAGAAATATCCCACAAAAATCTCCACAAATTTCCGCACAAAGAAAAATCCCACAAAATTCTTCAAGGCTCCTCAAAATCCCACAAAATCCAAGAAAACACCCTACAAACTTGCAAAAAAACCCGCACGAATTTCCCAAAATCTTCTCATAAGCTCACCAAATTCCAAAAACATCCCACAAAATCTCCACAAATTTCCACACAATCTAAGAAAAATCCCACACAAATCTTCAAGGCTCCTCAAAATCCCACAAAATCCAAGAAAATTACCACAACTTTACAAGAAAATTCCAGAAAATTCCCTTAAACTTCTGAACAGCCCACCAAATTCCAGAAACACCCTACAAAATCTCCACAAATTTCCACACAATCTAAGAAAAATCCCACACAAATCTTCAAGGCTCCTCAAAATCCCACAAAATTCAAGAAAATTACCACAACTTTACAAGAAAATTCCAGAAAATTCCCTTAAACTTCTGAACAGCCCACCAAATTCCAGAAACACTTTACAAAATCTCCACTAATTTCCACGCAATCCAAGAAAAAGGCACTCAGAATTCTTCAACTCTCTTCAGAATCCCACAAAATTCCAGTCAATTCCAAAACATTCCAAAGAAATCCCACCAAATTCCAGAAACATCCCACAAAATTCCAGAAAAAAATCCACAAAACCCCCAATATCTTCTCATAAGCCCACCAAATTCCAGAAACATCCCACAAAATCGCCTCAAATTTCCACACAATCTAAGAAAAATCCCACACAATTCTTCAAGGCTCCTCAAAATCCCACAAAATTCCAGAAACATTGAACAAAGTTCCAGAAAAAAACCCGCGAAATTCCCAAAATCTTCTCATAAGCTTACAAATCTCCAGGAATATCTCACAAAAATCTCCACAAGTTTCCACGCAATCTAAGAAAAACCACACAAAATTCTTCTAGTCTCCTCAAAATCAAAAAACATTCCAGAAACATTTCACAAAATTCCAGAAAAAAACCTCACAAAATTCCTTAAATCTTCTCAAAACACTACCAAATTCCAGAAATATCCCACAAAATCTCCACTAATTTCCACACAATCTAAGAAAAATCCCACACAATTCTTCAAGGCTCCTCAAAATCCCACAAAATCCAAGAAAACTACCACAACATTCCAAAAAAATCCAACAAAATTCCCTAAATCTTCTGAAAACCCCACCAAATTCCAGAAAATCACCACAAAATTCCACAAAATCTAAGAAAAACCCCACACAATTCTTCAAGGCTCCTCAAAATCCCACAAAATTCCAGAAAATTACCACAACATTCCAAAACAATCCCCCCAAATTCCAGAAACACCTCACAAACTTACAAAAGAAAAACCCCACGAAGTCCCCAAAATCTTCTCATAAGCCCACCAAATTCCAGATACATCCCACACAATCTTTACAAATTTCCACTAAACCTAAGAAAGATCCCTCAAAGTTCTTCAAGTCTCCTCAATATCCCACAAAATTCCAGACAATTCCTTTACATTCCAAAGAAATCCCACCAAATTCCAGAAACATCTCACAAAATTCCAGAAAAAAAAGCAAGATTACCCAGATCTTCTCATAAGCCTACCAAATTCCAGAAATATCCCAAAAAATCTCAAAAAGTTTACACACATTCTAAAAAAAATCCCACACAATTCTTCAAGGCTCCTCAAAATCCCACAAAATCCAAGAAAACTGCCACAACATTCCAAAAAAATCCAACAAAATTCCCTAAATCTTCTGAAAACCCCACCAAATTCCAGAAAATCACCACAAAAATCTCCTCTAATTTCCGCACAAAGAAAAATCCCACAAAATTCTTCAAGGCTCCTCAAAATCCCACAAAATTCCAGAAAATTCCACAACATTCCAAAAAAATCCCACCAAATTCCAAAAATCTTCTCATAACCCTACCAATTTCCAGAAACATCCCACAAAATCTCCACTAATTTCCACACAATCTAAGAAAAATGTACTCAAAGATCTTCAAGTCTCCTCAGAATCCCACAAAATTCCAGACAATTCCTCCACATTCCAAAGAAATCCCACCAAATTCCAGAAACACCTCAAAAATTCCAGAAAAAAATCCACAAAACTCCCAAAATCTTCTCATAAGCCTACCAAATTCCAGAAATGTCCCACAAAATCTCCACAAGTTTCCACACAATCTAAGAAAAACCCCTCAAAATTCTTCAGGTCGCCTCAAAATCCCACAAAATTCCAGAAACATTCCACAAAATTCCAGAAAAAACCCACAAAATTCTCTAAATCTTCTCAAAACCCTACCAAATTCCAGAAATATCCCACATAATCTTCACAAATTTCCACAAAGCCTAAGAAAAATCCCACAAAATTCTTCAGGGCTTCTCCATATCCTACAAAATTCCTCAAAAACCCCACAACATTTTAAAAAAATCCTAAGAATAATAGAAACAACCCACAAAATCTCTCAGGTCTCCTCAAAACCCCACAAAATTCCAGACAATTCCTCCACATTCCAAAGAAATCCCACCAAATTCCAGAAACACCTCAAAAATTCCAGAAAAAAATCCACAAAATTCCCAAAATCTTCTCATAAGCCTACCAAATTCCAGAAATATCCCACAAAATTTCCACAAGTTTCCACGCAATCTAAGAAAAATCCCACACAATTCTCCAAGTCTCCTCAGAATCCCACAAAATTCCAGAAACATTGAACAAAATTCCAGAAAAAACCCACAAAATTCCCTAAATCTTCTCATAAGCCTACCAAATTCCAGAAATATCCCACAAAAATCTCCACAAATTTCCGCACAAAGAAAAATCCCACAAAATTCTTCAAGGCTCCTCAAAATCCCACAAAATCCAAGAAAACACCCTACAAACTTGCAAAAAAACCCGCACGAATTTCCCAAAATCTTCTCATAAGCTCACCAAATTCCAAAAACATCCCACAAAATCTCCACAAATTTCCACACAATCTAAGAAAAATCCCACACAAATCTTCAAGGCTCCTCAAAATCCCACAAAATCCAAGAAAATTACCACAACTTTACAAGAAAATTCCAGAAAATTCCCTTAAACTTCTGAACAGCCCACCAAATTCCAGAAACACCCTACAAAATCTCCACTAATTTCCACGCAATCCAAGAAAAAGGCACTCAGAATTCTTCAACTCTCTTCAGAATCCCACAAAATTCCAGTCAATTCCAAAACATTCCAAAGAAATCCCACCAAATTCCAGAAACATCCCACAAAATTCCAGAAAAAAATCCACAAAACCCCCAATATCTGCTCATAAGCCCACCAAATTCCAGAAACATCCCACAAAATCGCCTCAAATTTCCACACAATCTAAGAAAAATCCCACACAATTCTTCAAGGCTCCTCAAAATCCCACAAAATTCCAGAAACATTGAACAAAGTTCCAGAAAAAAACCCACGAAATTCCCAAAATCTTCTCATAAGCTTACAAATCTCCAGGAATATCTCACAAAAATCTCCACAAGTTTCCACGCAATCTAAGAAAAACCCCACAAAATTCTTCTAGTCTCCTCAAAATCAAAAAACATTCCAGAAACATTTCACAAAATTCCAGAAAAAAACCTCACAAAATTCCTTAAATCTTCTCAAAACACTACCAAATTCCAGAAATATCCCACAAAATCTCCACTAATTTCCACACAATCTAAGAAAAATCCCACACAATTCTTCAAGGCTCCTCAAAATCCCACAAAATTCCAGAAAATTACCACAACATTCCAAAACAATCCCCCCAAATTCCAGAAACACCTCACAAACTTACAAAAGAAAAACCCCACGAAGTCCCCAAAATCTTCTCATAAGCCCACCAAATTCCAGATACATCCCACACAATCTTTACAAATTTCCACTAAACCTAAGAAAGATCCCTCAAAGTTCTTCAAGTCTCCTCAATATCCCACAAAATTCCAGACAATTCCTTTACATTCCAAAGAAATCCCACCAAATTCCAGAAACATCTCACAAAATTCCAGAAAAAAAAGCAAGATTACCCAGATCTTCTCATAAGCCTACCAAATTCCAGAAATATCCCAAAAAATCTCAAAAAGTTTACACACATTCTAAAAAAAATCCCACACAATTCTTCAAGGCTCCTCAAAATCCCACAAAATCCAAGAAAACTGCCACAACATTCCAAAAAAATCCAACAAAATTCCCTAAATCTTCTGAAAACCCCACCAAATTCCAGAAAATCACCACAAAATTCCACAAAATCTAAGAAAAATCCCACACAATTCTTCAAGGCTCCTCAAAATCCCACAAAATTCAAGAAAATTCCACAACATTCCAAAAAAATCCCACCAAATTCCAAAAATCTTCTCATAACCCTACCAATTTCCAGAAACATCCCACAAAATCTCCACTAATTTCCACACAATCTAAGAAAAATGTACTCAAAGTTCTTCAAGTCTCCTCAGAATCCCACAAAATTCCAGACAATTCCTCCACATTCCAAAGAAATCCCACAAAATTCCAGAAACACCTCAAAAATTCCAGAAAAAAATCCACAAAATTCCCAAAATCTTCTCATAAGCCTACCAAATTCCAGAAATATCCCAAAAAATCTCCACAAGTTTCCACACAGTCTAAGAAAAACCCCTCAAAATTCTTCAAGTCACCTCAAAATCCAAAAAAATTCCAGAAACATTCCACAAAATTCCAGAAAAAACCCACAAAATTCTCTAAATCTTCTCAAAACCCTACCAAATTCCAGAAATATCCCACAAAAATCTCCACAAATTTCCGCACAAAGAAAAATCCCACAAAATTCTTCAAGGCTCCTCAAAATCCCACAAAATTCCAGAAAATTCCACAACATTCCAAAAAAATCCCACCAAATTCCAAAAATCTTCTCATAACCCTACCAATTTCCAGAAACATCCCACAAAATCTCCACTAATTTCCACACAATCTAAGAAAAATGTACTCAAAGATCTTCAAGTCTCCTCAGAATCCCACAAAATTCCAGACAATTCCTCCACATTCCAAAGAAATCCCACCAAATTCCAGAAACACCTCAAAAATTCCAGAAAAAAATCCACAAAACTCCCAAAATCTTCTCATAAGCCTACCAAATTCCAGAAATGTCCCACAAAATCTCCACAAGTTTCCACACAATCTAAGAAAAACCCCTCAAAATTCTTCAGGTCGCCTCAAAATCCCACAAAATTCCAGAAACATTCCACAAAATTCCAGAAAAAACCCACAAAATTCTCTAAATCTTCTCAAAACCCTACCAAATTCCAGAAATATCCCACATAATCTTCACAAATTTCCACAAAGCCTAAGAAAAATCCCACAAAATTCTTCAGGGCTTCTCCATATCCTACAAAATTCCTCAAAAACCCCACAACATTTTAAAAAAATCCTAAGAATAATAGAAACAACCCACAAAATCTCTCAGGTCTCCTCAAAACCCCACAAAATTCCAGACAATTCCTCCACATTCCAAAGAAATCCCACCAAATTCCAGAAACACCTCAAAAATTCCAGAAAAAAATCCACAAAATTCCCAAAATCTTCTCATAAGCCTACCAAATTCCAGAAATATCCCACAAAATTTCCACAAGTTTCCACGCAATCTAAGAAAAATCCCACACAATTCTCCAAGTCTCCTCAGAATCCCACAAAATTCCAGAAACATTGAACAAAATTCCAGAAAAAAACCACAAAATTCCCTAAATCTTCTCATAAGCCTACCAAATTCCAGAAATATCCCACAAAAATCTCCACAAATTTCCGCACAAAGAAAAATCCCACAAAATTCTTCAAGGCTCCTCCAAATCCCACAAAATCCAAGAAAACACCCTACAAACTTGCAAAAAAACCCGCACGAATTTCCCAAAATCTTCTCATAAGCTCACCAAATTCCAAAAACATCCCACAAAATCTCCACAAATTTCCACACAATCTAAGAAAAATCCCACACAAATCTTCAAGGCTCCTCAAAATCCCACAAAATCCAAGAAAATTACCACAACTTTACAAGAAAATTCCAGAAAATTCCCTTAAACTTCTGAACAGCCCACCAAATTCCAGAAACACCCTACAAAATCTCCACAAATTTCCACACAATCTAAGAAAAATCCCACACAAATCTTCAAGGCTCCTCAAAATCCCACAAAATTCAAGAAAATTACCACAACTTTACAAGAAAATTCCAGAAAATTCCCTTAAACTTCTGAACAGCCCACCAAATTCCAGAAACACTTTACAAAATCTCCACTAATTTCCACGCAATCCAAGAAAAAGGCACTCAGAATTCTTCAACTCTCTTCAGAATCCCACAAAATTCCAGTCAATTCCAAAACATTCCAAAGAAATCCCACCAAATTCCAGAAACATCCCACAAAATTCCAGAAAAAAATCCACAAAACCCCCAATATCTTCTCATAAGCCCACCAAATTCCAGAAACATCCCACAAAATCGCCTCAAATTTCCACACAATCTAAGAAAAATCCCACACAATTCTTCAAGGCTCCTCAAAATCCCACAAAATTCCAGAAACATTGAACAAAGTTCCAGAAAAAAACCCACGAAATTCCCAGAATCTTCTCATAAGCTTACAAATCTCCAGGAATATCTCACAAAAATCTCCACAAGTTTCCACGCAATCTAAGAAAAACCCCACAAAATTCTTCTAGTCTCCTCAAAATCAAAAAAAATTCCAGAAACATTTCACAAAATTCCAGAAAAAACCCCACAAAATTCCTTAAATCTTCTCAAAACACTACCAAATTCCAGAAATATCCCACAAAATCTCCACTAATTTCCACACAATCTAAGAAAAATCCCACACAATTCTTCAAGGCTCCTCAAAATCCCACAAAATCCAAGAAAACTACCACAACATTCTAAAAAAATCCAACAAAATTCCCTAAATCTTCTGAAAACCCCACCAAATTCCAGAAAATCACCACAAAAATCTCCTCTAATTTCCGCACAATCTAAGGAAAACCTCACACAATTCTTCAAGGCTCCTCAAAATCCCACAAAATTCCAGAAAATTACCACAACATTCCAAAACAATCCCCCCAAATTCCAGAAACACCTCACAAACTTACAAAAGAAAAACCCCACGAAGTCCCCAAAATCTTCTCATAAGCCCACCAAATTCCAGATACATCCCACACAATCTTTACAAATTTCCACTAAACCTAAGAAAGATCCCTCAAAGTTCTTCAAGTCTCCTCAATATCCCACAAAATTCCAGACAATTCCTTTACATTCCAAAGAAATCCCACCAAATTCCAGAAACATCTCACAAAATTCCAGAAAAAAAACCAAGATTACCCAGATCTTCTCATAAGCCTACCAAATTCCAGAAATATCCCAAAAAATCTCAAAAAGTTTCCACACATTCTAAAAAAAATCCCACACAATTCTTCAAGGCTCCTCAAAATCCCACAAAATCCAAGAAAACTGCCACAACATTCCAAAAAAATCCAACAAAATTCCCTAAATCTTCTGAAAACCCCACCAAATTCCAGAAAATCACCACAAAATTCCACAAAATCTAAGAAAAATCCCACACAATTCTTCAAGGCTCCTCAAAATCCCACAAAATTCAAGAAAATTCCACAACATTCCAAAAAAATCCCACCAAATTCCAAAAATCTTCTCATAACCCTACCAATTTCCAGAAACATCCCACAAAATCTCCACTAATTTCCACACAATCTAAGAAAAATGTACTCAAAGTTCTTCAAGTCTCCTCAGAATCCCACAAAATTCCAGACAATTCCTCCACATTCCAAAGAAATCCCACAAAATTCCAGAAACACCTAAAAATTCCAGAAAAAAATCCACAAAATTCCCAAAATCTTCTCATAAGCCTACCAAATTCCAGAAATATCCCAAAAAATCTCCACAAGTTTCCACACAGTCTAAGAAAAACCCCTCAAAATTCTTCAAGTCACCTCAAAATCCAAAAAAATTCCAGAAACATTCCACAAAATTCCAGAAAAAACCCACAAAATTCTCTAAATCTTCTCAAAACCCTACCAAATTCCAGAAATATCCCACAAAAATCTCCACAAATTTCCGCACAAAGAAAAATCCCACAAAATTCTTCAAGGCTCCTCAAAATCCCACAAAATTCCAGAAAATTCCACAACATTCCAAAAAAATCCCACCAAATTCCAAAAATCTTCTCATAACCCTACCAATTTCCAGAAACATCCCACAAAATCTCCACTAATTTCCACACAATCTAAGAAAAATGTACTCAAAGTTCTTCAAGTCTCCTCAGAATCCCACAAAATTCCAGACAATTCCTCCACATTCCAAAGAAATCCCACCAAATTCCAGAAACACCTCAAAAATTCCAGAAAAAAATCCACAAAACTCCCAAAATCTTCTCATAAGCCTACCAAATTCCAGAAATGTCCCACAAAATCTCCACAAGTTTCCACACAATCTAAGAAAAACCCCTCAAAATTCTTCAGGTCGCCTCAAAATCCCACAAAATTCCAGAAACATTCCACAAAATTCCAGAAAAAACCCACAAAATTCTCTAAATCTTCTCAAAACCCTACCAAATTCCAGAAATATCCCACATAATCTTCACAAATTTCCACAAAGCCTAAGAAAAATCCCACAAAATTCTTCAGGGCTTCTCCATATCCTACAAAATTCCTCAAAAACCCCACAACATTTTAAAAAAATCCTAAGAATAATAGAAACAACCCACAAAATCTCTCAGGTCTCCTCAAAACCCCACAAAATTCCAGACAATTCCTCCACATTCCAAAGAAATCCCACCAAATTCCAGAAACACCTCAAAAAATCCAGAAAAAAATCCACAAAATTCCCAAAATCTTCTCATAAGCCTACCAAATTCCAGAAATATCCCACAAAATCTCCACAAGTTTCCACGCAATCTAAGAAAAATCCCACACAATTCTCCAAGTCTCCTCAGAATCCCACAAAATTCCAGAAACATTGAACAAAATTCCAGAAAAAACCCACAAAATTCCCTAAATCTTCTCATAAGCCTACCAAATTCCAGAAATATCCCACAAAAATCTCCACAAATTTCCGCACAAAGAAAAATCCCACAAAATTCTTCAAGGCTCCTCCAAATCCCACAAAATCCAAGAAAACACCCTACAAACTTGCAAAAAAACCCGCACGAATTTCCCAAAATCTTCTCATAAGCTCACCAAATTCCAAAAACATCCCACAAAATCTCCACAAATTTCCACACAATCTAAGAAAAATCCCACACAAATCTTCAAGGCTCCTCAAAATCCCACAAAATCCAAGAAAATTACCACAACTTTACAAGAAAATTCCAGAAAATTCCCTTAAACTTCTGAACAGCCCACCAAATTCCAGAAACACCCTACAAAATCTCCACAAATTTCCACACAATCTAAGAAAAATCCCACACAAATCTTCAAGGCTCCTCAAAATCCCACAAAATTCAAGAAAATTACCACAACTTTACAAGAAAATTCCAGAAAATTCCCTTAAACTTCTGAACAGCCCACCAAATTCCAGAAACACTTTACAAAATCTCCACTAATTTCCACGCAATCCAAGAAAAAGGCACTCAGAATTCTTCAACTCTCTTCAGAATCCCACAAAATTCCAGTCAATTCCAAAACATTCCAAAGAAATCCCACCAAATTCCAGAAACATCCCACAAAATTCCAGAAAAAAATCCACAAAACCCCCAATATCTTCTCATAAGCCCACCAAATTCCAGAAACATCCCACAAAATCGCCTCAAATTTCCACACAATCTAAGAAAAATCCCACACAATTCTTCAAGGCTCCTCAAAATCCCACAAAATTCCGGAAACATTGAACAAAGTTCCAGAAAAAAACCCGCGAAATTCCCAAAATCTTCTCATAAGCTTACAAATCTCCAGGAATATCTCACAAAAATCTCCACAAGTTTCCACGCAATCTAAGAAAAACCACACAAAATTCTTCTAGTCTCCTCAAAATCAAAAAACATTCCAGAAACATTTCACAAAATTCCAGAAAAAAACCTCACAAAATTCCTTAAATCTTCTCAAAACACTACCAAATTCCAGAAATATCCCACAAAATCTCCACTAATTTCCACACAATCTAAGAAAAATCCCACACAATTCTTCAAGGCTCCTCAAAATCCCACAAAATCCAAGAAAACTACCACAACATTCCAAAAAAATCCAACAAAATTCCCTAAATCTTCTGAAAACCCCACCAAATTCCAGAAAATCACCACAAAATTCCACAAAATCTAAGAAAAACCTCACACAATTCTTCAAGGCTCCTCAAAATCCCACAAAATTCCAGAAAATTACCACAACATTCCAAAACAATCCCCCCAAATTCCAGAAACACCTCACAAACTTACAAAAGAAAAACCCCACGAAGTCCCCAAAATCTTCTCATAAGCCCACCAAATTCCAGATACATCCCACACAATCTTTACAAATTTCCACTAAACCTAAGAAAGATCCCTCAAAGTTCTTCAAGTCTCCTCAATATCCCACAAAATTCCAGACAATTCCTTTACATTCCAAAGAAATCCCACCAAATTCCAGAAACATCTCACAAAATTCCAGAAAAAAAAGCAAGATTACCCAGATCTTCTCATAAGCCTACCAAATTCCAGAAATATCCCAAAAAATCTCAAAAAGTTTCCACACATTCTAAAAAAAATCCCACACAATTCTTCAAGGCTCCTCAAAATCCCACAAAATCCAAGAAAACTGCCACAACATTCCAAAAAAATCCAACAAAATTCCCTAAATCTTCTGAAAACCCCACCAAATTCCAGAAAATCACCACAAAATTCCACAAAATCTAAGAAAAATCCCACACAATTCTTCAAGGCTCCTCAAAATCCCACAAAATTCAAGAAAATTCCACAACATTCCAAAAAAATCCCACCAAATTCCAAAAATCTTCTCATAACCCTACCAATTTCCAGAAACATCCCACAAAATCTCCACTAATTTCCACACAATCTAAGAAAAATGTACTCAAAGTTCTTCAAGTCTCCTCAGAATCCCACAAAATTCCAGACAATTCCTCCACATTCCAAAGAAATCCCACAAAATTCCAGAAACACCTCAAAAATTCCAGAAAAAAATCCCACCAAATTCCCAAAATCTTCTCATAAGCCTACCAAATTCCAGAAATATCCCACAAAATCTCCACAAGTTTCCACACAGTCTAAGAAAAACCCCTCAAAATTCTTCAAGTCACCTCAAAATCCAAAAAAATTCCAGAAACATTCCACAAAATTCCAGAAAAAACCCACAAAATTCTCTAAATCTTCTCAAAACCCTACCAAATTCCAGAAATATCCCACAAAAATCTCCACAAATTTCCGCACAAAGAAAAATCCCACAAAATTCTTCAAGGCTCCTCAAAATCCCACAAAATTCCAGAAAATTCCACAACATTCCAAAAAAATCCCACCAAATTCCAAAAATCTTCTCATAACCCTACCAATTTCCAGAAACATCCCACAAAATCTCCACTAATTTCCACACAATCTAAGAAAAATGTACTCAAAGATCTTCAAGTCTCCTCAGAATCCCACAAAATTCCAGACAATTCCTCCACATTCCAAAGAAATCCCACCAAATTCCAGAAACACCTCAAAAATTCCAGAAAAAAATCCACAAAACTCCCAAAATCTTCTCATAAGCCTACCAAATTCCAGAAATGTCCCACAAAATCTCCACAAGTTTCCACACAATCTAAGAAAAACCCCTCAAAATTCTTCAGGTCGCCTCAAAATCCCACAAAATTCCAGAAACATTCCACAAAATTCCAGAAAAAACCCACAAAATTCTCTAAATCTTCTCAAAACCCTACCAAATTCCAGAAATATCCCACATAATCTTCACAAATTTCCACAAAGCCTAAGAAAAATCCCACAAAATTCTTCAGGGCTTCTCCATATCCTACAAAATTCCTCAAAAACCCCACAACATTTTAAAAAAATCCTAAGAATAATAGAAACAACCCACAAAATCTCTCAGGTCTCCTCAAAACCCCACAAAATTCCAGACAATTCCTCCACATTCCAAAGAAATCCCACCAAATTCCAGAAACACCTCAAAAATTCCAGAAAAAAATCCACAAAATTCCCAAAATCTTCTCATAAGCCTACCAAATTCCAGAAATATCCCACAAAATCTCCACAAGTTTCCACGCAATCTAAGAAAAATCCCACACAATTCTCCAAGTCTCCTCAGAATCCCACAAAATTCCAGAAACATTGAACAAAATTCCAGAAAAAAACCACAAAATTCCCTAAATCTTCTCATAAGCCTACCAAATTCCAGAAATATCCCACAAAAATCTCCACAAATTTCCGCACAAAGAAAAATCCCACAAAATTCTTCAAGGCTCCTCAAAATCCCACAAAATCCAAGAAAACACCCTACAAACTTGCAAAAAAACCCGCACGAATTTCCCAAAATCTTCTCATAAGCTCACCAAATTCCAAAAACATCCCACAAAATCTCCACAAATTTCCACACAATCTAAGAAAAATCCCACACAAATCTTCAAGGCTCCTCAAAATCCCACAAAATTCAAGAAAATTACCACAACTTTACAAGAAAATTCCAGAAAATTCCCTTAAACTTCTGAACAGCCCACCAAATTCCAGAAACACCCTACAAAATCTCCACAAATTTCCACACAATCTAAGAAAAACCCCACACAAATCTTCAAGGCTCCTCAAAATCCCACAAAATTCAAGAAAATTACCACAACTTTACAAGAAAATTCCAGAAAATTCCCTTAAACTTCTGAACAGCCCACCAAATTCCAGAAACACTTTACAAAATCTCCACTAATTTCCACGCAATCCAAGAAAAAGGCACTCAGAATTCTTCAACTCTCTTCAGAATCCCACAAAATTCCAGTCAATTCCAAAACATTCCAAAGAAATCCCACCAAATTCCAGAAACATCCCACAAAATTCCAGAAAAAAATCCACAAAACCCCCAATATCTTCTCATAAGCCCACCAAATTCCAGAAACATCCCACAAAATCGCCTCAAATTTCCACACAATCTAAGAAAAATCCCACACAATTCTTCAAGGCTCCTCAAAATCCCACAAAATTCCAGAAACATTGAACAAAGTTCCAGAAAAAAACCCGCGAAATTCCCAAAATCTTCTCATAAGCTTACAAATCTCCAGGAATATCTCACAAAAATCTCCACAAGTTTCCACGCAATCTAAGAAAAACCCCACAAAATTCTTCTAGTCTCCTCAAAATCAAAAAACATTCCAGAAACATTTCACAAAATTCCAGAAAAAAACCTCACAAAATTCCTTAAATCTTCTCAAAACACTACCAAATTCCAGAAATATCCCACAAAATCTCCACTAATTTCCACACAATCTAAGAAAAATCCCACACAATTCTTCAAGGCTCCTCAAAATCCCACAAAATCCAAGAAAACTACCACAACATTCCAAAAAAATCCAACAAAATTCCCTAAATCTTCTGAAAACCCCACCAAATTCCAGAAAATCACCACAAAATTCCACAAAATCTAAGAAAAACCCCACACAATTCTTCAAGGCTCCTCAAAATCCCACAAAATTCCAGAAAATTACCACAACATTCCAAAACAATCCCCCCAAATTCCAGAAACACCTCACAAACTTACAAAAGAAAAACCCCACGAAGTCCCCAAAATCTTCTCATAAGCCCACCAAATTCCAGATACATCCCACACAATCTTTACAAATTTCCACTAAACCTAACAAAGATCCCTCAAAGTTCTTCAAGTCTCCTCAATATCCCACAAAATTCCAGACAATTCCTTTACATTCCAAAGAAATCCCACCAAATTCCAGAAACATCTCACAAAATTCCAGAAAAAAAAGCAAGATTACCCAGATCTTCTCATAAGCCTACCAAATTCCAGAAATATCCCAAAAAATCTCAAAAAGTTTCCACACATTCTAAAAAAAATCCCACACAATTCTTCAAGGCTCCTCAAAATCCCACAAAATCCAAGAAAACTGCCACAACATTCCAAAAAAATCCAACAAAATTCCCTAAATCTTCTGAAAACCCCACCAAATTCCAGAAAATCACCACAAAATTCCACAAAATCTAAGAAAAATCCCACACAATTCTTCAAGGCTCCTCAAAATCCCACAAAATTCAAGAAAATTCCACAACATTCCAAAAAAATCCCACCAAATTCCAAAAATCTTCTCATAACCCTACCAATTTCCAGAAACATCCCACAAAATCTCCACTAATTTCCACACAATCTAAGAAAAATGTACTCAAAGTTCTTCAAGTCTCCTCAGAATCCCACAAAATTCCAGACAATTCCTCCACATTCCAAAGAAATCCCACCAAATTCCAGAAACACCTCAAAAATTCCAGAAAAAAATCCACAAAATTCCCAAAATCTTCTCATAAGCCTACCAAATTCCAGAAATATCCCACAAAATCTCCACAAGTTTCCACACAATCTAAGAAAAACCCCTCAAAATTCTTCAAGTCACCTCAAAATCCAAAAAAATTCCAGAAACATTCCACAAAATTCCAGAAAAAACCCACAAAATTCTCTAAATCTTCTCAAAACCCTACCAAATTCCAGAAATATCCCACAAAAATCTCCACAAATTTCCGCACAAAGAAAAATCCCACACAATTCTTCAAGGCTCCTCAAAATCCCACAAAATTCAAGAAAATTCCACAACATTCCAAAAAAATCCCACCAAATTCCAAAAATCTTCTCATAACCCTACCAATTTCCAGAAACATCCCACAAAATCTCCACTAATTTCCACACAATCTAAGAAAAATGTACTCAAAGTTCTTCAAGTCTCCTCAGAATCCCACAAAATTCCAGACAATTCCTCCACATTCCAAAGAAATCCCACCAAATTCCAGAAACACCTCAAAAATTCCAGAAAAAAATCCACAAAACTCCCAAAATCTTCTCATAAGCCTACCAAATTCCAGAAATGTCCCACAAAATCTCCACAAGTTTCCACACAATCTAAGAAAAACCCCTCAAAATTCTTCAGGTCGCCTCAAAATCCCACAAAATTCCAGAAACATTCCACAAAATTCCAGAAAAAACCCACAAAATTCTCTAAATCTTCTCAAAACCCTACCAAATTCCAGAAATATCCCACATAATCTTCACAAATTTCCACAAAGCCTAAGAAAAATCCCACAAAATTCTTCAGGGCTTCTCCATATCCTACAAAATTCCTCAAAAACCCCACAACATTTTAAAAAAATCCTAAGAATAATAGAAACAACCCACAAAATCTCTCAGGTCTCCTCAAAACCCCACAAAATTCCAGACAATTCCTCCACATTCCAAAGAAATCCCACCAAATTCCAGAAACATCTCAAAAATTCCTGAAAAAATCCACAAAATTCCCAAAATCTTCTCATAAGCCTACCAAATTCCAGAAATATCCCACAAAATCTCCACAAGTTTCCACGCAATCTAAGAAAAATCCCACACAATTCTCCAAGTCTCCTCAGAATCCCACAAAATTCCAGAAACATTGAACAAAATTCCAGAAAAAACCCCACAAAATTCCCTAAATCTTCTCATAAGCCTACCAAATTCCAGAAATATCCCACAAAAATCTCCACAAATTTCCGCACAAAGAAAAATCCCACAAAATTCTTCAAGGCTCCTCCAAATCCCACAAAATCCAAGAAAACACCCTACAAACTTGCAAAAAAACCCGCACGAATTTCCCAAAATCTTCTCATAAGCTCACCAAATTCCAAAAACATCCCACAAAATCTCCACAAATTTCCACACAATCTAAGAAAAATCCCACACAAATCTTCAAGGCTCCTCAAAATCCCACAAAATTCAAGAAAATTACCACAACTTTACAAGAAAATTCCAGAAAATTCCCTTAAACTTCTGAACAGCCCACCAAATTCCAGAAACACTTTACAAAATCTCCACTAATTTCCACGCAATCCAAGAAAAAGGCACTCAGAATTCTTCAACTCTCTTCAGAATCCCACAAAATTCCAGTCAATTCCAAAACATTCCAAAGAAATCCCACCAAATTCCAGAAACATCCCACAAAATTCCAGAAAAAAATCCACAAAACCCCCAATATCTTCTCATAAGCCCACCAAATTCCAGAAACATCCCACAAAATCGCCTCAAATTTCCACACAATCTAAGAAAAATCCCACACAATTCTTCAAGGCTCCTCAAAATCCCACAAAATCCAAGAAAACTACCACAACATTCTAAAAAAATCCAACAAAATTCCCTAAATCTTCTGAAAACCCCACCAAATTCCAGAAAATCACCACAAAAATCTCCTCTAATTTCCGCACAATCTAAGGAAAACCTCACACAATTCTTCAAGGCTCCTCAAAATCCCACAAAATTCCAGAAAATTACCACAACATTCCAAAACAATCCCCCCAAATTCCAGAAACACCTCACAAACTTACAAAAGAAAAACCCCACGAAGTCCCCAAAATCTTCTCATAAGCCCACCAAATTCCAGATACATCCCACACAATCTTTACAAATTTCCACTAAACCTAAGAAAGATCCCTCAAAGTTCTTCAAGTCTCCTCAATATCCCACAAAATTCCAGACAATTCCTTTACATTCCAAAGAAATCCCACCAAATTCCAGAAACATCTCACAAAATTCCAGAAAAAAAAGCAAGATTACCCAGATCTTCTCATAAGCCTACCAAATTCCAGAAATATCCCAAAAAATCTCAAAAAGTTTCCACACATTCTAAAAAAAATCCCACACAATTCTTCAAGGCTCCTCAAAATCCCACAAAATCCAAGAAAACTGCCACAACATTCCAAAAAAATCCAACAAAATTCCCTAAATCTTCTGAAAACCCCACCAAATTCCAGAAAATCACCACAAAATTCCACAAAATCTAAGAAAAATCCCACACAATTCTTCAAGGCTCCTCAAAATCCCACAAAATTCAAGAAAATTCCACAACATTCCAAAAAAATCCCACCAAATTCCAAAAATCTTCTCATAACCCTACCAATTTCCAGAAACATCCCACAAAATCTCCACTAATTTCCACACAATCTAAGAAAAATGTACTCAAAGTTCTTCAAGTCTCCTCAGAATCCCACAAAATTCCAGACAATTCCTCCACATTCCAAAGAAATCCCACAAAATTCCAGAAACACCTCAAAAATTCCAGAAAAAAATCCACAAAATTCCCAAAATCTTCTCATAAGCCTACCAAATTCCAGAAATATCCCAAAAAATCTCCACAAGTTTCCACACAGTCTAAGAAAAACCCCTCAAAATTCTTCAAGTCACCTCAAAATCCAAAAAAATTCCAGAAACATTCCACAAAATTCCAGAAAAAACCCACAAAATTCTCTAAATCTTCTCAAAACCCTACCAAATTCCAGAAATATCCCACAAAAATCTCCACAAATTTCCGCACAAAGAAAAATCCCACACAATTCTTCAAGGCTCCTCAAAATCCCACAAAATTCAAGAAAATTCCACAACATTCCAAAAAAATCCCACCAAATTCCAAAAATCTTCTCATAACCCTACCAATTTCCAGAAACATCCCACAAAATCTCCACTAATTTCCACACAATCTAAGAAAAATGTACTCAAAGATCTTCAAGTCTCCTCAGAATCCCACAAAATTCCAGACAATTCCTCCACATTCCAAAGAAATCCCACCAAATTCCAGAAACACCTCAAAAATTCCAGAAAAAAATCCACAAAACTCCCAAAATCTTCTCATAAGCCTACCAAATTCCAGAAATGTCCCACAAAATCTCCACAAGTTTCCACACAATCTAAGAAAAACCCCTCAAAATTCTTCAGGTCGCCTCAAAATCCCACAAAATTCCAGAAACATTCCACAAAATTCCAGAAAAAACCCACAAAATTCTCTAAATCTTCTCAAAACCCTACCAAATTCCAGAAATATCCCACATAATCTTCACAAATTTCCACAAAGCCTAAGAAAAATCCCACAAAATTCTTCAGGGCTTCTCCATATCCTACAAAATTCCTCAAAAACCCCACAACATTTTAAAAAAATCCTAAGAATAATAGAAACAACCCACAAAATCTCTCAGGTCTCCTCAAAACCCCACAAAATTCCAGACAATTCCTCCACATTCCAAAGAAATCCCACCAAATTCCAGAAACATTCCACAAAATCCAGAAAAAAATCCACAAAATTCCCAAAATCTTCTCATAAGCCTACCAAATTCCAGAAATATCCCACAAAATCTCCACAAGTTTCCACGCAATCTAAGAAAAATCCCACACAATTCTCCAAGTCTCCTCAGAATCCCACAAAATTCCAGAAACATTGAACAAAATTCCAGAAAAAACCCACAAAATTCCCTAAATCTTCTCATAAGCCTACCAAATTCCAGAAATATCCCACAAAAATCTCCACAAATTTCCGCACAAAGAAAAATCCCACAAAATTCTTCAAGGCTCCTCAAAATCCCACAAAATCCAAGAAAACACCCTACAAACTTGCAAAAAAACCCGCACGAATTTCCCAAAATCTTCTCATAAGCTCACCAAATTCCAAAAACATCCCACAAAATCTCCACAAATTTCCACACAATCTAAGAAAAATCCCACACAAATCTTCAAGGCTCCTCAAAATCCCACAAAATCCAAGAAAATTACCACAACTTTACAAGAAAATTCCAGAAAATTCCCTTAAACTTCTGAACAGCCCACCAAATTCCAGAAACACCCTACAAAATCTCCACAAATTTCCACACAATCTAAGAAAAATCCCACACAAATCTTCAAGGCTCCTCAAAATCCCACAAAATTCAAGAAAATTACCACAACTTTACAAGAAAATTCCAGAAAATTCCCTTAAACTTCTGAACAGCCCACCAAATTCCAGAAACACTTTACAAAATCTCCACTAATTTCCACGCAATCCAAGAAAAAGGCACTCAGAATTCTTCAACTCTCTTCAGAATCCCACAAAATTCCAGTCAATTCCAAAACATTCCAAAGAAATCCCACCAAATTCCAGAAACATCCCACAAAATTCCAGAAAAAAATCCACAAAACCCCCAATATCTTCTCATAAGCCCACCAAATTCCAGAAACATCCCACAAAATCGCCTCAAATTTCCACACAATCTAAGAAAAATCCCACACAATTCTTCAAGGCTCCTCAAAATCCCACAAAATTCCAGAAACATTGAACAAAGTTCCAGAAAAAAACCCGCGAAATTCCCAAAATCTTCTCATAAGCTTACAAATCTCCAGGAATATCTCACAAAAATCTCCACAAGTTTCCACGCAATCTAAGAAAAACCACACAAAATTCTTCTAGTTTCCTCAAAATCAAAAAACATTCCAGAAACATTTCACAAAATTCCAGAAAAAAACCTCACAAAATTCCTTAAATCTTCTCAAAACACTACCAAATTCCAGAAATATCCCACAAAATCTCCACTAATTTCCACACAATCTAAGAAAAATCCCACACAATTCTTCAAGGCTCCTCAAAATCCCACAAAATCCAAGAAAACTACCACAACATTCCAAAAAAATCCAACAAAATTCCCTAAATCTTCTGAAAACCCCACCAAATTCCAGAAAATCACCACAAAATTCCACAAAATCTAAGAAAAACCCCACACAATTCTTCAAGGCTCCTCAAAATCCCACAAAATTCAAGAAAATTACCACAACATTCCAAAACAATCCCCCCAAATTCCAGAAACACCTCACAAACTTACAAAAGAAAAACCCCACGAAGTCCCCAAAATCTTCTCATAAGCCCACCAAATTCCAGATACATCCCACACAATCTTTACAAATTTCCACTAAACCTAAGAAAGATCCCTCAAAGTTCTTCAAGTCTCCTCAATATCCCACAAAATTCCAGACAATTCCTTTACATTCCAAAGAAATCCCACCAAATTCCAGAAACATCTCACAAAATTCCAGAAAAAAAAGCAAGATTACCCAGATCTTCTCATAAGCCTACCAAATTCCAGAAATATCCCAAAAAATCTCAAAAAGTTTACACACATTCTAAAAAAAATCCCACACAATTCTTCAAGGCTCCTCAAAATCCCACAAAATCCAAGAAAACTGCCACAACATTCCAAAAAAATCCAACAAAATTCCCTAAATCTTCTGAAAACCCCACCAAATTCCAGAAAATCACCACAAAATTCCACAAAATCTAAGAAAAATCCCACAAAATTCTTCAAGGCTCCTCAAAATCCCACAAAATTCCAGAAAATTCCACAACATTCCAAAAAAATCCCACCAAATTCCAAAAATCTTCTCATAACCCTACCAATTTCCAGAAACATCCCACAAAATCTCCACTAATTTCCACACAATCTAAGAAAAATGTACTCAAAGTTCTTCAAGTCTCCTCAGAATCCCACAAAATTCCAGACAATTCCTCCACATTCCAAAGAAATCCCACCAAATTCCAGAAACACCTCAAAAATTCCAGAAAAAAATCCACAAAATTCCCAAAATCTTCTCATAAGCCTACCAAATTCCAGAAATATCCCAAAAAATCTCCACAAGTTTCCACACAGTCTAAGAAAACCCCCTCAAAATTCTTCAAGTCACCTCAAAATCCAAAAAAATTCCAGAAACATTCCACAAAATTCCAGAAAAAACCCACAAAATTCTCTAAATCT
>NW_028256064.1:0-53363 GCF_971803275.1 Cyanistes caeruleus | reverse complement strand
ACACCACAAAATTCCCTAAATCTTTTCAAAAATACCACAAAAATTCTTGAAAAGCCCCACCAAATTCCAGAAACATCCCACAAAATGTCCTCAATACCCAACAAAATCCCAGAAAAGTCCCACAAAATTCCCTAAATATTCTCAAAACTCTACCAAATTCCAGAAAAATCCCACAGAATCTCCACAAATTCCCACAGAATACATGACAAATCCCTGATAATTCGTCAGTTCTCTACAGAATCTCACCAAATTCCTAGAAAGTCCCTCAAAGTTCCAAAACATCCCACAAAATCTCCCCAGTATCCAATAAAATTCCAGGAAAAATCCCACAAAATTCCCTAAATCTTCTCAAAACATGGCCAAAATCCACAAAAATCCCACCGAATCTCCACAAATTCCCACAGAATACATGAAAATACCCCTGATAATTCGTCAGTTCTCTACAGAATCTCACCAAATTCCAGAAAAGTCCCTCAAAGTTCCACAAACATCCCACAAAATCTCCTCAATATACAACAAAATCCCAGAAAAATCACACAAAATTCCCTAAATCTTCTCAAAACACGACTAAATTCTAGAAAAATATCCCACCAAAATCTCCACAAATTCCCACAAAATACATGAGAAATACCTCAAGATCCCGAAATCGCCTCAATATCCCACAAAATCCCAGAAAAATCCCACCAAAACCTCCACAAGTTTCCACAAAATCTAAGAAAAATTCCTCAAAATTCCACAAAAATCCCACAAAATTCCTTCCATCTTCTCAGAACCCAAACAAACTCCTGCAACATCTCACAAAATCTCCACCAATTTCCAAACAATTCAAGAAAAATCCCGCAAAATTCTTCAAGTCTCCTCCAAATACCACAAACATCCTACAAACATCTCACAAACATCCCACAAACATCCCATAAAATTCAATAGAAATCCCACAAAATTCAAGAGAAATCCCACCAAATTCTGTACAAGCCCCACACAATTCCCTAAATCTTCTCAGAACCCAACCACATTCCTGCAACATCCCACAAAATCTCCAACAATTTCCACAAAATTCAAGGAAATTCCCTCCAAATTCACTGAATTTCCTCAATATCCCACCAAACTCCAGAACCATCTCACAAAATCTCAACAAATTTCCAAAAAATTCAAAAAAACTCTCACAAAGTTCTTGAAAGCCCCTCAAAATTCCAGAAAAATGCCACAAAATTCCCTACATCTTCTCAAAACATTACAAAATTCTACAGACATCTCACAAAATCTCCACACATTTCCACAAAATCTAAGAAAATTCCCGCAAAATTCTTCAAGTCTCCTCCAAATCCCACAAAATTCAAGAGAAATCCTCAAAATTCCACAAAAATCCAACAAAATTCCCTACATCTTCTCAAAATCCAAACAAATTCCTGAAACATCTCACAAAATCTCCACCAATTTCCACAACATTTAGGAAAAATCCCTCCAACTTCTTCAAGTCTCCTCCAAATCCCACAAAATTCAAGAGAATTCCTCAAAATTCCACAAAAATCCCACAAAATTCCTTCCATCTTCTCAGAACCCAAACAAACTCCTGCAACATCTCACAAAATCTCCAGCAATTTCCAAACAATTCAAGAAAAATCCCGCAAAATTCTTCAAGTCTCCTCCAAATACCACAAACATCCCACAAACATCCCACAAAATTCAAGAGAAATCCCACAAAATTCAAAAGAAATCGCACAAAATCCTGTACAAGCCCCACACAATTCCCTAAATCTTCTCAAAACCCAACAACATTCCTGCAACATCCCGCAAAAACTCTGGAAATTTCCACAAAATTCAAGAAGACTCACACAAAAAACTTGAAAGCTGCTGAAAATTCCACGAAAATCCCACAAAAATCCCTACATCTTCTCAAAACCCAAACACATTCCTGCAGCATCTCACAAAATCTCCACCAATATCCAAAAAATTCAAGAAAATTCCCTCCAAATTCTTCAAGTCTCCTCCAAATCCCACAAAATTCAAGACAAATCCTCAAAATCCCACAAAAATCCCACCAAATTCCAGAACCATCTCACAAAATCTCAACAAATTTCCACTAAATTCAAGAAAACTCTCACAGAGTTCTTGAAAGCCCCTCAAAATTCCAGAAAAATGCCACAAACTTCCCTACATCTTCTCAAAACCCAAACAAACTCCTGCAACATCTCACAAAATCTCCACCAATTTCCAAACAATTCAAGAAAAATCCCGCAAAATTCTTCAAGTCTCCTACAAATCCCAGAAAAATCCCACAAAATTCCAGAAACATCCCACCAAATCACCTCAATATCACCAAAAATTCTGGAAAAGCCTCACAAAATTGCAGAAAAATGCCACAAAATTCCCTAAACCTTCTCAAAACCCTACCCAATTCCTGCAACATCCCACAAAATCTCCAACAATTTCCACAAAATTCAAGAAAAATCCCTCAAAATTCACTGAATTTCCTCAATATCCCACCAAATTCCAGAACCATCTCACAAAATCTCAACAAATTTCCACTAAATCTAAGAAAATTCCGCAAAATTCTTCAAGTCTCCTCCAAATCCCACAAAATTCAAGACAAATCCTCAAAATTCCACAAAAATCCCACAAAATTCCTTCCATCTTCTCAGAACCTAAACAAACTCCTGCAACATCTCACAAAATCTCCACCAATTTCCAAACAATTCAAGAAAAAACCCGCAAAATTCTTCAAGTCTCCTCCAAATACCACAAACATCCCACAAACATCCCACAAACATCCCACAAACATCCCACAAACATCCCACAAAATTCAAGAGAAATCCCACAAAATTCAAAAGAAATCGCACAAAATCCTGTACAAGCCCCACACAATTCCCTAAATCTTCTCAAAACCCAACCACATTCCTGCAACATCCCACAAAATCTCCAACAATTTCCACAAAATTCAAGAAGACTCTCACAAAATACTTGAAAGCTGCTGAAAATTCCACGAAAATCCCACAAAAATCCCTAAATCTTCTCAAAACCCAACCACATTCCTGCAGCATCTCACAAAATCTCCACCAATATCCAAAAAATTCAAGAAAATTCCCTCCAAATTCTTCAAGTCTCCTCCAAATCCCACAAAATTCAAGACAAATCCTCAAAATCCCACAAAAATCCCACCAAATTCCAGAACCATCTCACAAAATCTCAACAAATTTCCACTAAATTCAAGAAAACTCTCACAAAGTTCTTGAAAGCCCCTCAAAATTCCAGAAAAATGCCACAAACTTCCCTACATCTTCTCAAAACCCAAACAAACTCCTGCAACATCTCACAAAATCTCCACCAATTTCCAAACAATTCAAGAAAAATCCCGCAAAATTCTTCAAGTCTCCTACAAATCCCAGAAAAATCCCACAAAATTCCAGAAACATCCCACCAAATCACCTCAATATCACCAAAAATTCTGGAAAAGCCTCACAAAATTGCAGAAAAATGCCACAAAATTCCATAAATCTTCTCAAAACCCTACCAAATTCCTGCAACATCTCACAAAATCTCCACCAATAGCCAAAAAATTCAAGAAAAATCCCTCAAAATTCACTGAATTTCCTCAATATCCCACCAAATTCCAGAACCATCTCACAATATCTCAACAAATTTCCACAAAATCTAAGAAAATTCCGCAAAATTCTTCAAGTCTCCTCCAAATCCCACAAAATTCAAGACAAATCCTCAAAATTCCACAAAAATCCCACAAAATTCCTTCCATCTTCTCAGAACCCAAACAAACTCCTGCAACATCTCACAAAATCTCCACCAATTTCCAAACAATTCAAGAAAAATCCCGCAAAATTCTTCAAGTCTCCTCCAAATACCACAAACATCCTACAAACATCTCACAAACATCCCACAAACATCCCATAAAATTCAATAGAAATCCCACAAAATTCAAGAGAAATCCCACCAAATTCTGTACAAGCCCCACACAATTCCCTAAATCTTCTCAGAACCCAACCGCATTCCTGCAACATCCCACAAAATCTCCAACAATTTCCACAAAGTTCAAGAAAATTCCCTCCAAATTCACTGAATTTCCTCAATATCCCACCAAACTCCAGAACCATCTCACAAAATCTCAACAAATTTCCAAAAAATTCAAAAAAACTCTCACAAAGTTCTTGAAAGCCCCTTAAAATTCCAGAAAAATGCCACAAAATTCCCTACATCTTCTCAAAACATTACAAAATTCTACAGACATCTCACAAAATCTCCACACATTTCCACAAAATCTAAGAAAATTCCCGCAAAATTCTTCAAGTCTCCTCCAAATCCCACAAAATTCAAGACAAATCCTCAAAATTCCACAAAAATCCAACAAAATTCCCTACATCTTCTCAAAATCCAAACAAATTCCTGAAACATCTCACAAAATCTCCACCAATTTCCACAACATTTAGGAAAAATCCCTCCAACTTCTTCAAGTCTCCTCCAAATCCCACAAAATTCAAGAGAATTCCTCAAAATTCCACAAAAATCCCACAAAATTCCTGCAACATCTCACAAAATCTTCGGAAATTTCCACAAAATTCAAGAAGAATCTCACAAAATACTTGAAAGCTGCTGAAAATTCCACGAATATCCCACAAAAATCCCTAAATCTTCTCAAAACCCAACCACATTCCTGCAGCATCTCACAAAATCTCCACCAATATCCAAAAAATTCAAGAAAATTCCCTCCAAATTCTTCAAGTCTCCTCCAAATCCCACAAAATTCAAGACAAATCCTCAAAATCCCACAAAAATCCCACCAAATTCCAGAACCATCTCACAAAATCTCATCAAATTTCCACTAAATTCAAGAAAACTCTCACAAAGTTCTTGAAAGCCCCTCAAAATTCCAGAAAAATGCCACAAACTTCCCTACATCTTCTCAAAACCCAACCACATTCCTGCAACATCTCACAAAATCTCCACCAATTTCCAAACAATTCAAGAAAAATACCGCAAAATTCTTCAAGTCTCCTACAAATCCCAGAAAAATCCCACAAAATTCCAGAAACATCCCACCAAATCACCTCAATATCACCAAAAATTCTGGAAAAGCCTCACAAAATTGCAGAAAAATGCCACAAAATTCCCTAAACCTTCTCAAAACCCTACCCAATTCCTGCAACATCCCACAAAATCTCCAACAATTAACACAAAATTCAAGAAAAATCCCTCAAAATTCACTGAATTTCCTCAATATCCCACCAAATTCCAGAACCATCTCACAAAATCTCAACAAATTTCCACAAAATCTAAGAAAATTCCGCAAAATTCTTCAAGTCTCCTCCAAATCCCACAAAATTCAAGACAAATCCTCAAAATTCCACAAAAATCCCACAAAATTCCTTCCATCTTCTCAGAACCCAAACAAACTCCTGCAACATCTCACAAAATCTCCACCAATTTCCAAACAATTCAAGAAAAATCCCGCAAAATTCTTCAAGTCTCCTCCAAATACCACAAACATCCTACAAACATCTCACAAACATCCCACAAACATCCCATAAAATTCAATAGAAATCCCACAAAATTCAAGAGAAATCCCACCAAATCCTGTACAAGCCCCACACAATTCCCTAAATCTTCTCAGAACCCAACCACATTCCTGCAACATCCCACAAAATCTCCAACAATTTCCACAAAATTCAAGGAAATTCCCTCCAAATTCACTGAATTTCCTCAATATCCCACCAAACTCCAGAACCATCTCACAAAATCTCAACAAATTTCCAAAAAATTCAAAAAAACTCTCACAAAGTTCTTGAAAGCCCCTCAAAATTCCAGAAAAATGCCACAAAATTCCCTACATCTTCTCAAAACATTACAAAATTCTACAGACATCTCACAAAATCTCCACACATTTCCACAAAATCTAAGAAAATTCCCGCAAAATTCTTCAAGTCTCCTCCAAATCCCACAAAATTCAAGAGAAATCCTCAAAATTCCACAAAAATCCAACAAAATTCCCTACATCTTCTCAAAATCCAAACAAATTCCTGAAACATCTCACAAAATCTCCACCAATTTCCACAACATTTAGGAAAAATCCCTCCAACTTCTTCAAGTCTCCTCCAAATCCCACAAAATTCAAGAGAATTCCTCAAAATTCCACAAAAATCCCACAAAATTCCTTCCATCTTCTCAGAACCCAAACAAACTCCTGCAACATCTCACAAAATCTCCAGCAATTTCCAAACAATTCAAGAAAAATCCCGCAAAATTCTTCAAGTCTCCTCCAAATACCACAAACATCCCACAAACATCCCACAAAATTCAAGAGAAATCCCACAAAATTCAAAAGAAATCGCACAAAATCCTGTACAAGCCCCACACAATTCCCTAAATCTTCTCAAAACCCAACAACATTCCTGCAACATCCCGCAAAAACTCTGGAAATTTCCACAAAATTCAAGAAGACTCACACAAAAAACTTGAAAGCTGCTGAAAATTCCACGAAAATCCCACAAAAATCCCTACATCTTCTCAAAACCCAAACACATTCCTGCAGCATCTCACAAAATCTCCACCAATATCCAAAAAATTCAAGAAAATTCCCTCCAAATTCTTCAAGTCTCCTCCAAATCCCACAAAATTCAAGACAAATCCTCAAAATCCCACAAAAATCCCACCAAATTCCAGAACCATCTCACAAAATCTCAACAAATTTCCACTAAATTCAAGAAAACTCTCACAGAGTTCTTGAAAGCCCCTCAAAATTCCAGAAAAATGCCACAAACTTCCCTACATCTTCTCAAAACCCAAACAAACTCCTGCAACATCTCACAAAATCTCCACCAATTTCCAAACAATTCAAGAAAAATCCCGCAAAATTCTTCAAGTCTCCTACAAATCCCAGAAAAATCCCACAAAATTCCAGAAACATCCCACCAAATCACCTCAATATCACCAAAAATTCTGGAAAAGCCTCACAAAATTGCAGAAAAATGCCACAAAATTCCCTAAACCTTCTCAAAACCCTACCCAATTCCTGCAACATCCCACAAAATCTCCAACAATTTCCACAAAATTCAAGAAAAATCCCTCAAAATTCACTGAATTTCCTCAATATCCCACCAAATTCCAGAACCATCTCACAAAATCTCAACAAATTTCCACTAAATCTAAGAAAATTCCGCAAAATTCTTCAAGTCTCCTCCAAATCCCACAAAATTCAAGACAAATCCTCAAAATTCCACAAAAATCCCACAAAATTCCTTCCATCTTCTCAGAACCTAAACAAACTCCTGCAACATCTCACAAAATCTCCACCAATTTCCAAACAATTCAAGAAAAAACCCGCAAAATTCTTCAAGTCTCCTCCAAATACCACAAACATCCCACAAACATCCCACAAACATCCCACAAACATCCCACAAACATCCCACAAAATTCAAGAGAAATCCCACAAAATTCAAAAGAAATCGCACAAAATCCTGTACAAGCCCCACACAATTCCCTAAATCTTCTCAAAACCCAACCACATTCCTGCAACATCCCACAAAATCTCCAACAATTTCCACAAAATTCAAGAAGACTCTCACAAAATACTTGAAAGCTGCTGAAAATTCCACGAAAATCCCACAAAAATCCCTAAATCTTCTCAAAACCCAACCACATTCCTGCAGCATCTCACAAAATCTCCACCAATATCCAAAAAATTCAAGAAAATTCCCTCCAAATTCTTCAAGTCTCCTCCAAATCCCACAAAATTCAAGACAAATCCTCAAAATCCCACAAAAATCCCACCAAATTCCAGAACCATCTCACAAAATCTCAACAAATTTCCACTAAATTCAAGAAAACTCTCACAAAGTTCTTGAAAGCCCCTCAAAATTCCAGAAAAATGCCACAAACTTCCCTACATCTTCTCAAAACCCAAACAAACTCCTGCAACATCTCACAAAATCTCCACCAATTTCCAAACAATTCAAGAAAAATCCCGCAAAATTCTTCAAGTCTCCTACAAATCCCAGAAAAATCCCACAAAATTCCAGAAACATCCCACCAAATCACCTCAATATCACCAAAAATTCTGGAAAAGCCTCACAAAATTGCAGAAAAATGCCACAAAATTCCATAAATCTTCTCAAAACCCTACCAAATTCCTGCAACATCTCACAAAATCTCCACCAATAGCCAAAAAATTCAAGAAAAATCCCTCAAAATTCACTGAATTTCCTCAATATCCCACCAAATTCCAGAACCATCTCACAATATCTCAACAAATTTCCACAAAATCTAAGAAAATTCCGCAAAATTCTTCAAGTCTCCTCCAAATCCCACAAAATTCAAGACAAATCCTCAAAATTCCACAAAAATCCCACAAAATTCCTTCCATCTTCTCAGAACCCAAACAAACTCCTGCAACATCTCACAAAATCTCCACCAATTTCCAAACAATTCAAGAAAAATCCCGCAAAATTCTTCAAGTCTCCTCCAAATACCACAAACATCCTACAAACATCTCACAAACATCCCACAAACATCCCATAAAATTCAATAGAAATCCCACAAAATTCAAGAGAAATCCCACCAAATTCTGTACAAGCCCCACACAATTCCCTAAATCTTCTCAGAACCCAACCGCATTCCTGCAACATCCCACAAAATCTCCAACAATTTCCACAAAGTTCAAGAAAATTCCCTCCAAATTCACTGAATTTCCTCAATATCCCACCAAACTCCAGAACCATCTCACAAAATCTCAACAAATTTCCAAAAAATTCAAAAAAACTCTCACAAAGTTCTTGAAAGCCCCTTAAAATTCCAGAAAAATGCCACAAAATTCCCTACATCTTCTCAAAACATTACAAAATTCTACAGACATCTCACAAAATCTCCACACATTTCCACAAAATCTAAGAAAATTCCCGCAAAATTCTTCAAGTCTCCTCCAAATCCCACAAAATTCAAGAGAAATCCTCAAAATTCCACAAAAATCCAACAAAATTCCCTACATCTTCTCAAAATCCAAACAAATTCCTGAAACATCTCACAAAATCTCCACCAATTTCCACAACATTTAGGAAAAATCCCTCCAACTTCTTCAAGTCTCCTCCAAATCCCACAAAATTCAAGAGAATTCCTCAAAATTCCACAAAAATCCCACAAAATTCCTGCAACATCTCACAAAATCTTCGGAAATTTCCACAAAATTCAAGAAGAATCTCACAAAATACTTGAAAGCTGCTGAAAATTCCACGAATATCCCACAAAAATCCCTAAATCTTCTCAAAACCCAACCACATTCCTGCAGCATCTCACAAAATCTCCACCAATATCCAAAAAATTCAAGAAAATTCCCTCCAAATTCTTCAAGTCTCCTCCAAATCCCACAAAATTCAAGACAAATCCTCAAAATCCCACAAAAATCCCACCAAATTCCAGAACCATCTCACAAAATCTCATCAAATTTCCACTAAATTCAAGAAAACTCTCACAAAGTTCTTGAAAGCCCCTCAAAATTCCAGAAAAATGCCACAAACTTCCCTACATCTTCTCAAAACCCAACCACATTCCTGCAACATCTCACAAAATCTCCACCAATTTCCAAACAATTCAAGAAAAATACCGCAAAATTCTTCAAGTCTCCTACAAATCCCAGAAAAATCCCACAAAATTCCAGAAACATCCCACCAAATCACCTCAATATCACCAAAAATTCTGGAAAAGCCTCACAAAATTGCAGAAAAATGCCACAAAATTCCCTAAACCTTCTCAAAACCCTACCCAATTCCTGCAACATCCCACAAAATCTCCAACAATTAACACAAAATTCAAGAAAAATCCCTCAAAATTCACTGAATTTCCTCAATATCCCACCAAATTCCAGAACCATCTCACAAAATCTCAACAAATTTCCACAAAATCTAAGAAAATTCCGCAAAATTCTTCAAGTCTCCTCCAAATCCCACAAAATTCAAGACAAATCCTCAAAATTCCACAAAAATCCCACAAAATTCCTTCCATCTTCTCAGAACCCAAACAAACTCCTGCAACATCTCACAAAATCTCCACCAATTTCCAAACAATTCAAGAAAAATCCCGCAAAATTCTTCAAGTCTCCTCCAAATACCACAAACATCCTACAAACATCTCACAAACATCCCACAAACATCCCATAAAATTCAATAGAAATCCCACAAAATTCAAGAGAAATCCCACCAAATCCTGTACAAGCCCCACACAATTCCCTAAATCTTCTCAGAACCCAACCACATTCCTGCAACATCCCACAAAATCTCCAACAATTTCCACAAAATTCAAGAAAATTCCCTCCAAATTCACTGAATTTCCTCAATATCCCACCAAACTCCAGAACCATCTCACAAAATCTCAACAAATTTCCAAAAAATTCAAAAAAACTCTCACAAAGTTCTTGAAAGCCCCTCAAAATTCCAGAAAAATGCCACAAAATTCCCTACATCTTCTCAAAACATTACAAAATTCTACAGACATCTCACAAAATCTCCACACATTTCCACAAAATCTAAGAAAATTCCCGCAAAATTCTTCAAGTCTCCTCCAAATCCCACAAAATTCAAGACAAATCCTCAAAATTCCACAAAAATCCAACAAAATTCCCTACATCTTCTCAAAATCCAAACAAATTCCTGAAACATCTCACAAAATCTCCACCAATTTCCACAACATTTAGGAAAAATCCCTCCAACTTCTTCAAGTCTCCTCCAAATCCCACAAAATTCAAGAGAATTCCTCAAAATTCCACAAAAATCCCACCAAATTCCTGCAACATCTCACCAAATCTCCAACAATTTCCACAAAATTCAAGAAGACTCTCACAAAATACTTGAAAGCTGCTGAAAATTCCACGAAAATCCCACAAAAATCCCTAAATCTTCTCAAAACCCAACCACATTCCTGCAGCATCTCACAAAATCTCCACCAATATCCAAAAAATTCAAGAAAATTCCCTCCAAATTCTTCAAGTCTCCTCCAAATCCCACAAAATTCAAGACAAATCCTCAAAATCCCACAAAAATCCCACCAAATTCCAGAACCATCTCACAAAATCTCAACAAATTTCCACTAAATTCAAGAAAACTCTCACAAAGTTCTTGAAAGCCACTCAAAATTCCAGAAAAATGCCACAAACTTCCCTACATCTTCTCAAAACCCAAACAAACTCCTGCAACATCTCACAAAATCTCCACCAATTTCCAAACAATTCAAGAAAAATCCCGCAAAATTCTTCAAGTCTCCTACAAATCCCAGAAAAATCCCACAAAATTCCAGAAACATCCCACCAAATCACCTCAATATCACCAAAAATTCTGGAAAAGCCTCACAAAATTGCAGAAAAATGCCACAAAATTCCCTAAACCTTCTCAAAACCCTACCCAATTCCTGCAACATCCCACAAAATCTCCAACAATTAACACAAAATTCAAGAAAAATCCCTCAAAATTCACTGAATTTCCTCAATATCCCACCAAATTCCAGAACCATCTCACAAAATCTCAACAAATTTCCACAAAATCTAAGAAAATTCCGCAAAATTCTTCAAGTCTCCTCCAAATCCCACAAAATTCAAGACAAATCCTCAAAATTCCACAAAAATCCCACAAAATTCCTTCCATCTTCTCAGAACCCAAACAAACTCCTGCAACATCTCACAAAATCTCCACCAATTTCCAAACAATTCAAGAAAAATCCCGCAAAATTCTTCAAGTCTCCTCCAAATACCACAAACATCCTACAAACATCTCACAAACATCCCACAAACATCCCATAAAATTCAATAGAAATCCCACAAAATTCAAGAGAAATCCCACCAAATTCTGTACAAGCCCCACACAATTCCCTAAATCTTCTCAGAACCCAACCACATTCCTGCAACATCCCACAAAATCTCCAACAATTTCCACAAAATTCAAGGAAATTCCCTCCAAATTCACTGAATTTCCTCAATATCCCACCAAACTCCAGAACCATCTCACAAAATCTCAACAAATTTCCAAAAAATTCAAAAAAACTCTCACAAAGTTCTTGAAAGCCCCTCAAAATTCCAGAAAAATGCCACAAAATTCCCTACATCTTCTCAAAACATTACAAAATTCTACAGACATCTCACAAAATCTCCACACATTTCCACAAAATCTAAGAAAATTCCCGCAAAATTCTTCAAGTCTCCTCCAAATCCCACAAAATTCAAGAGAAATCCTCAAAATTCCACAAAAATCCAACAAAATTCCCTACATCTTCTCAAAATCCAAACAAATTCCTGAAACATCTCACAAAATCTCCACCAATTTCCACAACATTTAGGAAAAATCCCTCCAACTTCTTCAAGTCTCCTCCAAATCCCACAAAATTCAAGAGAATTCCTCAAAATTCCACAAAAATCCCACCAAATTCCTGCAACATCTCACAAAATCTCCGGAAATTTCCACAAAATTCAAGAAGACTCTCACAAAATACTTGAAAGCTGCTGAAAATTCCACGAATATCCCACAAAAATCCCTAAATCTTCTCAAAACCCAACCACATTCCTGCAGCATCTCACAAAATCTCCACCAATATCCAAAAAATTCAAGAAAATTCCCTCCAAATTCTTCAAGTCTCCTCCAAATCCCACAAAATTCAAGACAAATCCTCAAAATCCCACAAAAATCCCACCAAATTCCAGAACCATCTCACAAAATCTCAACAAATTTCCACTAAATTCAAGAAAACTCTCACAAAGTTCTTGAAAGCCACTCAAAATTCCAGAAAAATGCCACAAACTTCCCTACATCTTCTCAAAACCCAAACAAACTCCTGCAACATCTCACAAAATCTCCACCAATTTCCAAACAATTCAAGAAAAATCCCGCAAAATTCTTCAAGTCTCCTACAAATCCCAGAAAAATCCCACAAAATTCCAGAAACATCCCAACAAATCACCTCAATATCACCAAACATTCTGGAAAAGCCTCACAAAATTGCAGAAAAATGCCACAAAATTCCATAAATCTTCTCAAAACCCTACCAAATTCCTGCAACATCTCACAAAATCTCCACCAATAGCCAAAAAATTCAAGAAAAATCCCTCAAAATTCACTGTATTTCCTCAATATCCCAGCAAATTCCAGAACCATCTCACAAAATCTCAACAAACATCCACAAAATCTAAGAAAATTCTTCAAAATTCTTCAAGTCTCCTCCAAATCCCACAAAATTCAAGAGAAATCCTCAAAATTCCACAAAAATCCCACAAAACCTCCACAAGTTTCTACAGAATCTAAGAAAAATTCCTCAAAATTGTTCAAGTCTCCTCAAAACCACAAAAAGTCCTTCAAAAAGGCCTACCAAATTCCAGAAATATCTTGCAGAATTCCCTAAATCTTCTCAAAACTCTACCAAATTCCAGAAAAATCCCACCAAATTTCCACAAATTCCCACAGAATACATGAAAAATCCCTGATAATTCGTCAGTTCTCTACAGAATCTCACCAAATTCCAGAAGAGTCCCTCAAAGTTCCACAAACATTCCACAAAATCTCCCCAGTATCCAATAAAATTCCAGGAAAAATCCCACAAAATTCCCTAAATCTTCTCAAAATACGACCAAATTCTAGAAAAATATCCCACCAAATCTCCACAAATTCCCACAAAATACATGAAAAATCCCTCAAGATCCCTAAATCGCCTCAATATCCCACAAAATCCCACAAAAATCACACAAAACCTCCACAAGTTTCCACAGAATCAAAGAAAAATTCCTCAAAATTCTTCAAGTCTCCTCAAAACCACACAAAGTCCTTGAAAAGGCCTACCAAATTCCAGAAAAATCTTACAGAATTCCCTAAATCTTCTCAAAACTCTACCAAATTCCAGAAAAATCCCACCAAATCTCCACAAATTCCCACAGAATACATGAAAAATCCCTGATAATTCGTCAGTTCTCTACAGAATCTCACCAAATTCCAGAAAAGTCCCTCCAAGTTCCACAAACATCCCACAAAATCTCCCCAGTATCCAATAAAATTCCAGGAAAAATCCCACAAAATTCCCTAAATCTTCTCAAAACACGACCAAATTCTAGAAAAATATCCCACCAAATCTCCACAAATTCCCACAAAATACATGAAAAATCCCTCAAGATCCCTAAATCGCCTCAATATCCCACAAAATCCCACATAAATCCCACAAAACCTCAACAAGTTTCCACAAAATCTAAGAAAAATTTAGTTGGATATTGAGGAAATTTTGTGGAATGTTTGTGGAACTTTGAGGGACTTTTCTGGAATTTGGTGAGATTCTGTAGAGAACTGACGAATTATCAGGGATTTTTCATGTATTCTGTGGGAATTTGTGGAGATTTGGTGGGATTTTTGTGGATTTTGGCCGTGTTTTGAGAAGATTTAGGGAATTTTGTGTGATTTTTCTGGGATTTTGTTGGGTATTGAGGACATTTTGTGGGATGTTTCTGGAATTTGGTAGGGCTTTTCAAGAATTTTGTGGTATTTTGAAAAGATTTTGGGAATTTTGTGGTGTTTTTTCTTGAATTTTGTGGGAAACTGTGCTGATTTTATGGGGCGTTTCTGGAATTTGGTCGAGTTTTCAGAAGATTTAGGGATTTTTGTGAGATTTTTGTGGGATGTTCTGGGAATTGGTGGAGATTTTGTGGGACTTTCCTGTGAATTGGTAGGGTTTTGAAATGATTTAGGGAGTTTTGTGGGACTTCTCTGGAATTTTGTGGGTTTTTTCTGGAATTGTGTGGGATTCTGAGGAGACTTGAAGAATTTTGAGGAATTTGTTTTAGATTTTGTGGGAATTTGTGGAGATTCAGTGGGATTTTCCTGGAATTTGGTGGGCCTTTTCAAGGACTTTGTGTGGTTTTGAGGAGACTTGAAGAATTTTGAGGAAATTTTCTTAGATTTTGTGGAAACTTGTGGAGGTTTTGTGTGATCTTTGTGGGATTTTGTGGGATATTGAGGCGATTTAGGGATCTTGAGGGATTTTTCATGTATTTTGTGGGAATTTGTGGAGATTTGGTGGGATATTTTTCTAGAATTTGGTCGTGTTTTGAGAAGATTTAGGGAATTTTGTGGCATTTTTCCTGGAATTTTATTGGATATTGAGGAGATTTTGTGGGGTGTTTGTGGAACTTTGAGGGACTTTTCTGGAATTTGGTGAGATTCTGTAGAGAACTGACGAATTATCAGGGATTTTCATGTATTCTGTGGGAATTTGTGGAGATTCGGTGGGATATTTTTCTAGAATTTGGTCGTGTTTTGAGAAGATTTAGGGAATTTTGTGGGATTTTTCCTGGAATTTTGTTGGATACTGGGTAGATTTTGTGGGATGTTTGTGGAACTTTGAGGGACTTTTCTGGAATTTGGTGAGATTCTGTAGAGAACTGAAGAATTATCAGGGATTTTTCATGTATTCTGTGGGAATTTGTGGAGATTTGGTGGGATTTTTGTGGATTTGGCCGTGTTTTGAGAAGATTTAGGGAATTTTGTGTGATTTTTCTGGGATTTTGTTGGGTATTGAGGACATTTTGTGGGATGTTTCTGGAATTTGGTAGGGCTTTTCAAGAATTTTGTGGTATTTTGAAAAGATTTAGGGAATTTTGTGGTGTTTTTTCTTGAATTTTGTGGGAAACTGTGCTGATTTTATGGGGCGTTTCTGGAATTTGGTCGAGTTTTCAGAAGATTTAGGGATTTTTGTGAGATTTTTGTGGGATGTTCTGGGAATTGGTGGAGATTTTGTGGGACTTTCCTGTGAATTGGTAGGGTTTTGAAATGATTTAGGGAGTTTTGTGGGACTTCTCTGGAATTTTGTGGGTTTTTTCTGGAATTGTGTGGGATTCTGAGGAGACTTGAAGAATTTTGAGGAATTTGTTTTAGATTTTGTGGGAATTTGTGGAGATTCTGTGGGATTTTTCTGGAATTTGGTGGGCCTTTTCAAGGACTTTGTGTGGTTTTGAGGAGACTTGAAGAATTTTGAGGAAATTTTCTTAGATTTTGTGGAAACTTGTGGAGGTTTTGTGTGATCTTTGTGGGATTTTGTGGGATATTGAGGCGATTTAGGGATCTTGAGGGATTTTTCATGTATTTTGTGGGAATTTGTGGAGATTTGGTGGGATATTTTTCTAGAATTTGGTCGTGTTTTGAGAAGATTTAGGGAATTTTGTGGCATTTTTCCTGGAATTTTATTGCATATTAGGGAGATTTTGTGGGATGCTTGTGGAACTTTGAGGGACTTTTCTGGAATTTGGTGAGATTCTGTAGAGAACTGACGAATTATCAGGGATTTTTCATGTATTCTGTGGGAATTTGTGGAGATTCGGTGGGATATTTTTCTAGAATTTGGTCGTGTTTTGAGAAGATTTAGGGAATTTTGTGGGATTTTTCCTGGAATTTTGTTGGATACTGGGGAGATTTTGTGGGATGTTTGTGGAACTTTGAGGGACTCTTCTGGAATTTGGTGAGATTCTGTAGAGAACTGAAGAATTATCAGGGATTTTTCATGTATTCTGTGGGAATTTGTGGAGATTTGGTGGGATTTTTGTGGATTTTGGCCGTGTTTTGAGAAGATTTAGGGAATTTTGTGTGATTTTTCTGGGATTTTGTTGGGTATTGAGGACATTTTGTGGGATGTTTCTGGAATTTGGTGGGGCTTTTCAAGAATTTTGTGGTATTTTGAAAAGATTTAGGGAATTTTGTGGTGTTTTTTCTTGAATTTTGAGGGAAACTGTGCTGATTTTATGGGGCGTTTCTGGAATTTGGTCGAGTTTTCAGAAGATTTAGGGATTTTTGTGAGATTTTTGTGGGATGTTCTGGGAATTGGTGGAGATTTTGTGGGACTTTCCTGTGAATTGGTAGGGTTTTGAAATGATTTAGGGAGTTTTGTGGGACTTCTCTGGAATTTTGTGGGTTTTTTCTGGAATTGTGTGGGATTCTGAGGAGACTTGAAGAATTTTGAGGAATTTGTTTTAGATTTTGTAGGAATTTGTGTAGATTCTGTGGGATTTTACTGGAATTTGGTGGGCCTTTTCAAGGACTTTGTGTGGTTTTGAGGAGACTTGAAGAATTTTGAGGAAGTTTTCTTAGATTTTGTGGAAACTTGTGGAGGTTTTGTGTGATCTTTGTGGGATTTTGTGGGATATTGAGGCGATTTAGGGATCTTGAGGGATTTTTCATGTATTTTGTGGGAATTTGTGGAGATTCGGTGGGATATTTTTCTAGAATTTGGTCGTGTTTTGAGAAGATTTAGGGAATTTTGTGGGATTTTTCCTGGAATTTTATTGGATACTGGGGAGATTTTGTGGGATGTTTGTGGAACTTTGAGGGACTTTTCTGGAATTTGGTGAGATTCTGTAGAGAACTGACAAATTATCAGGGATTTTTCATGTATTCTGTGGGAATTTGTGGAGATTTGGTGGGATTTTTCTGGAATTTGGTAGAGTTTTGAGAAGATTTAGGGAATTCTGCAAGATATTTCTGGAATTTGGTAGGCCTTTTTGAAGGACTTTTTGTGGTTTTGAGGAGACTTGAAGAGTTTTGAGGAATTTTTCTTAGATTCTGTGGAAACTTGTGGAGGTTTGGTGGGATTTTTGTGGAATTTTGTGGGATATTGAGGCGATTTAGGGATCTTGAGGGATTTTTCATGTATTTTGTGGGAATTTGTGGAGATTTGGTGGGATATTTTTCTAGAATTTGGTCGTGTTTTGAGAAGATTTAGGGAATTTGGTGGGATTTTTCCTGGAATTTTATTGGATACTGGGGAGATTTTGTGGGATGTTTGTGGAACTTTGAGGGACTTTTCTGGAATTTGGTGAGATTCTGTAGAGAACTGACGAATTATCAGGGATTTTTCATGTATTCTGTGGGAATTTGTGGAGATTTGGTGGGATTTTTTGTGGATTTTGTCCGTGTTTTGAGAAGATTTAGGGAATTTTGTGTGATTTTTCTGGGATTTTGTTGGGTATTGAGGACATTTTGTGGGATGTTTCTGGAATTCGGTGGGGCTTTTCAAGAATTTTGTGGTATTTTGAAAAGATTTAGGGAATTTTGTGGTGTTTTTTCTTGAATTTTGAGGGAAACTGTGCTGATTTTATGGGGCGTTTCTGGAATTTGGTCGAGTTTTCAGAAGATTTAGGGATTTTTGTGAGATTTTTGTGGGATGTTCTGGGAATTGGTGGAGATTTTGTGGGACTTTCCTGTGAATTGGTAGGGTTTTGAAATGATTTAGGGAGTTTTGTGGGACTTCTCTGGAATTTTGTGGGTTTTTTCTGGAATTGTGTGGGATTCTGAGGAGACTTGAAGAATTTTGAGGAATTTGTTTTAGATTTTGTGGGAATTTGTGGAGATTCAGTGGGATTTTCCTGGAATTTGGTGGGCCTTTTCAAGGACTTTGTGTGGTTTTGAGGAGACTTGAAGAATTTTGAGGAAATTTTCTTAGATTTTGTGGAAACTTGTGGAGGTTTTGTGTGATCTTTGTGGGATTTTGTGGGATATTGAGGCGATTTAGGGATCTTGAGGGATTTTTCATGTATTTTGTGGGAATTTGTGGAGATTTGGTGGGATATTTTTCTAGAATTTGGTCGTGTTTTGAGAAGATTTAGGGAATTTTGTGGCATTTTTCCTGGAATTTTATTGGATATTGAGGAGATTTTGTGGGGTGTTTGTGGAACTTTGAGGGACTTTTCTGGAATTTGGTGAGATTCTGTAGAGAACTGACGAATTATCAGGGATTTTCATGTATTCTGTGGGAATTTGTGGAGATTCGGTGGGATATTTTTCTAGAATTTGGTCGTGTTTTGAGAAGATTTAGGGAATTTTGTGGGATTTTTCCTGGAATTTTGTTGGATACTGGGTAGATTTTGTGGGATGTTTGTGGAACTTTGAGGGACTTTTCTGGAATTTGGTGAGATTCTGTAGAGAACTGAAGAATTATCAGGGATTTTTCATGTATTCTGTGGGAATTTGTGGAGATTTGGTGGGATTTTTGTGGATTTGGCCGTGTTTTGAGAAGATTTAGGGAATTTTGTGTGATTTTTCTGGGATTTTGTTGGGTATTGAGGACATTTTGTGGGATGTTTCTGGAATTTGGTAGGGCTTTTCAAGAATTTTGTGGTATTTTGAAAAGATTTTGGGAATTTTGTGGTGTTTTTTCTTGAATTTTGTGGGAAACTGTGCTGATTTTATGGGGCGTTTCTGGAATTTGGTCGAGTTTTCAGAAGATTTAGGGATTTTTGTGAGATTTTTGTGGGATGTTCTGGGAATTGGTGGAGATTTTGTGGGACTTTCCTGTGAATTGGTAGGGTTTTGAAATGATTTAGGGAGTTTTGTGGGACTTCTCTGGAATTTTGTGGGTTTTTTCTGGAATTGTGTGGGATTCTGAGGAGACTTGAAGAATTTTGAGGAATTTGTTTTAGATTTTGTGGGAATTTGTGGAGATTCTGTGGGATTTTTCTGGAATTTGGTGGGCCTTTTCAAGGACTTTGTGTGGTTTTGAGGAGACTTGAAGAATTTTGAGGAAATTTTCTTAGATTTTGTGGAAACTTGTGGAGGTTTTGTGTGATCTTTGTGGGATTTTGTGGGATATTGAGGCGATTTAGGGATCTTGAGGGATTTTTCATGTATTTTGTGGGAATTTGTGGAGATTTGGTGGGATATTTTTCTAGAATTTGGTCGTGTTTTGAGAAGATTTAGGGAATTTTGTGGCATTTTTCCTGGAATTTTATTGCATATTAGGGAGATTTTGTGGGATGCTTGTGGAACTTTGAGGGACTTTTCTGGAATTTGGTGAGATTCTGTAGAGAACTGACGAATTATCAGGGATTTTTCATGTATTCTGTGGGAATTTGTGGAGATTCGGTGGGATATTTTTCTAGAATTTGGTCGTGTTTTGAGAAGATTTAGGGAATTTTGTGGGATTTTTCCTGGAATTTTGTTGGATACTGGGGAGATTTTGTGGGATGTTTGTGGAACTTTGAGGGACTCTTCTGGAATTTGGTGAGATTCTGTAGAGAACTGAAGAATTATCAGGGATTTTTCATGTATTCTGTGGGAATTTGTGGAGATTTGGTGGGATTTTTGTGGATTTTGGCCGTGTTTTGAGAAGATTTAGGGAATTTTGTGTGATTTTTCTGGGATTTTGTTGGGTATTGAGGACATTTTGTGGGATGTTTCTGGAATTTGGTGGGGCTTTTCAAGAATTTTGTGGTATTTTGAAAAGATTTAGGGAATTTTGTGGTGTTTTTTCTTGAATTTTGAGGGAAACTGTGCTGATTTTATGGGGCGTTTCTGGAATTTGGTCGAGTTTTCAGAAGATTTAGGGATTTTTGTGAGATTTTTGTGGGATGTTCTGGGAATTGGTGGAGATTTTGTGGGACTTTCCTGTGAATTGGTAGGGTTTTGAAATGATTTAGGGAGTTTTGTGGGACTTCTCTGGAATTTTGTGGGTTTTTTCTGGAATTGTGTGGGATTCTGACGAGACTTGAAGAATTTTGAGGAATTTGTTTTAGATTTTGTAGGAATTTGTGTAGATTCTGTGGGATTTTACTGGAATTTGGTGGGCCTTTTCAAGGACTTTGTGTGGTTTTGAGGAGACTTGAAGAATTTTGAGGAAGTTTTCTTAGATTTTGTGGAAACTTGTGGAGGTTTTGTGTGATCTTTGTGGGATTTTGTGGGATATTGAGGCGATTTAGGGATCTTGAGGGATTTTTCATGTATTTTGTGGGAATTTGTGGAGATTCGGTGGGATATTTTTCTAGAATTTGGTCGTGTTTTGAGAAGATTTAGGGAATTTTGTGGGATTTTTCCTGGAATTTTATTGGATACTGGGGAGATTTTGTGGGATGTTTGTGGAACTTTGAGGGACTTTTCTGGAATTTGGTGAGATTCTGTAGAGAACTGACGAATTATCAGGGATTTTTCATGTATTCTGTGGGAATTTGTGGAGATTTGGTGGGATTTTTCTGGAATTTGGTAGAGTTTTGAGAAGATTTAGGGAATTCTGCAAGATATTTCTGGAATTTGGTAGGCCTTTTTGAAGGACTTTTTGTGGTTTTGAGGAGACTTGAAGAGTTTTGAGGAATTTTTCTTAGATTCTGTGGAAACTTGTGGAGGTTTGGTGGGATTTTTGTGGAATTTTGTGGGATATTGAGGCGATTTAGGGATCTTGAGGGATTTTTCATGTATTTTGTGGGAATTTGTGGAGATTTGGTGGGATATTTTTCTAGAATTTGGTCGTGTTTTGAGAAGATTTAGGGAATTTGGTGGGATTTTTCCTGGAATTTTATTGGATACTGGGGAGATTTTGTGGGATGTTTGTGGAACTTTGAGGGACTTTTCTGGAATTTGGTGAGATTCTGTAGAGAACTGACGAATTATCAGGGATTTTTCATGTATTCTGTGGGAATTTGTGGAGATTTGGTGGGATTTTTTGTGGATTTTGTCCGTGTTTTGAGAAGATTTAGGGAATTTTGTGTGATTTTTCTGGGATTTTGTTGGGTATTGAGGACATTTTGTGGGATGTTTCTGGAATTCGGTGGGGCTTTTCAAGAATTTTGTGGTATTTTGAAAAGATTTAGGGAATTTTGTGGTGTTTTTTCTTGAATTTTGAGGGAAACTGTGCTGATTTTATGGGGCGTTTCTGGAATTTGGTCGAGTTTTCAGAAGATTTAGGGATTTTTGTGAGATTTTTGTGGGATGTTCTGGGAATTGGTGGAGATTTTGTGGGACTTTCCTGTGAATTGGTAGGGTTTTGAAATGATTTAGGGAGTTTTGTGGGACTTCCCTGGAATTTTGTGGGTTTTTTCTGGAATTGTGTGGGATTCTGAGGAGACTTGAAGAATTTTGAGGAATTTGTTTTAGATTTTGTAGGAATTTGTGTAGATTCTGTGGGATTTTACTGGAATTTGGTGAGCCTTTTCAAGGACTTTGTGTGGTTTTGAGGAGACTTGAAGAATTTTGAGGAAATTTTCTTAGATTTTGTGGAAACTTGTGGAGGTTTTGTGTGATCTTTGTGGGATTTTGTGGGATATTGAGGCGATTTAGGGATCTTGAGGGATTTTTCATGTATTTTGTGGGAATTTGTGGAGATTCGGTGGGATATTTTTCTAGAATTTGGTCGTGTTTTGAGAAGATTTAGGGAATTTGGTGGGATTTTTCCTGGAATTTTATTGGATACTGGGGAGATTTTGTGGGATGTTTGTGGAACTTTGAGGGACTCTTCTGGAATTTGGTGAGATTCTGTAGAGAACTGACGAATTATCAGGGATTTTTCATGTATTCTGTGGGAATTTGTGGAGATTTGGTGGGATTTTCTGGAATTTGGTAGAGTTTTGAGAAGATTTAGGGAATTCTGCAAGATATTTCTGGAATTTGGTAGGCCTTTTTGAAGGACTTTTTGTGGTTTTGAGGAGACTTGAAGAATTTTGAGGAATTTTTCTTAGATTCTGTGGAAACTTGTGTAAGTTTTTGGGATTTTTGTTGAATTTTGTCGGATATTGAGGCGATTTAGGGATCTAGAGGGATTTTTCATGTATTTTGTGGGAATTTGTGGAGATTTGGTGGGATTTTTGTGGATTTTGGCCGTGTTTTTAGAAGATTTAGGGAATTTTGGGGGATTTTTCCTGGAATTTTGTTGGATACTGGGGAGATTTTGTGGGATGTTTGTGGAACTTTGAGGGACTCTTCTGGAATTTGGTGAGATTCTGTAGAGAACTGAAGAATTATCAGGGATTTTTCATGTATTCTGTGGGAATTTGTGGAGATTTGGTGGGATTTTTGTGGATTTTGGCCGTGTTTTGAGAAGATTTAGGGAATTTGGTGGGACTTTTCTGGGATTTTGTTGGGTATTGAGGACATTTTGTGGGATGTTTCTGGAATTTGGTGGGGCTTTTCAAGAATTTTGTGGTATTTTGAAAAGATTTTGGGAATTTTGTGGTGTTTTTTCTTGAATTTTGTGGGAAACTGTGCTGATTTTATGGGGCGTTTCTGGAATTTGGTCGAGTTTTCAGAAGATTTAGGGATTTTTGTGAGATTTTTGTGGGATGTTCTGGGAATTGGTGGAGATTTTGTGGGACATTCCTGTGAATTGGTAGGGTTTTGAAATGATTTAGGGAGTTTTGTGGGACTTCTCTGGAATTTTGTGGGGTTTTTCTGGAATTGTGTGGTTTTGAGGAGACTTGAAGAATTTTGAGGAATTTGTTTTAGATTTTGTGGGAATTTGTGTAGATTCTGTGGGATTTTACTGGAATTTGGTGGGCCTTTTCAAGGACTTTGTGTGGTTTTGAGGAGACTTGAAGAATTTTGAGGAATTTTTCTTAGATATTGTGGAAACTTGTAGAGGTTTTGTGTGATCTTTGTGGGATTTTGTGGGATATTGAGGCGATTTAGGGATCTTGAGGGATTTTTCATGTATTTTGTGGGAATTTGTGGAGATTTGGTGGGATATTTTTCTAGAATTTGGTCGTGTTTTGAGAAGATTTAGGGAATTTTGTGGCATTTTTCCTGGAATTTTATTGGATATTGAGGAGATTTTGTGGGGTGTTTGTGGAACTTTGAGGGACTTTTCTGGAATTTGGTGAGATTCTGTAGAGAACTGACGAATTATCAGGGATTTTTCATGTATTCTGTGGGAATTTGTGGAGATTTGGTGGGATTTTTCTGGAATTTGGTAGAGTTTTGAGAAGATTTAGGGAATTCTGCAAGATATTTCTGGAATTTGGTAGGCCTTTTTGAAGGACTTTTTGTGGTTTTGATGAGACTTGAAGAATTTTGAGGAATTTTTCTTTGATTCTGTGGAAACTTGTGGAGGTTTGGTGGGATTTTTGTGGAATTTTGTGGGATATTGAGGCGATTTAGGGATCTTGAGGGATTTTTCATGTATTTTGTGGGAATTTGTGGAGATTTGGTGGGATATTTTTCTAGAATTTGGTCGTGTTTTGAGAAGATTTAGGGAATTTTGTGGGATTTTTCCTGGAATTTTATTGGATACTGGGGAGATTTTGTGGAATGTTTGTGGAACTTTGAGGGACTCTTCTGGAATTTTGTGAGATTCTGTAGAGAACTGACGAATTATCAGGGATTTTTCATGTATTCTGTGGGAATTTGTGGAGATTCGGTGGGATATTTTTCTAGAATTTGGTCGTGTTTTGAGAAGATTTAGGGAATTTTGTGGGATTTTTCCTGGAATTTTGTTGGATACTGGGGAGATTTTGTGGGATGTTTGTGGAACTTTGAGGGACTCTTCTGGAATTTGGTGAGATTCTGTAGAGAACTGAAGAATTATCAGGGATTTTTCATGTATTCTGTGGGAATTTGTGGAGATTTGGTGGGATTTTTGTGGATTTTGGCCGTGTTTTGAGAAGATTTAGGGAATTTTGTGTGATTTTTCTGGGATTTTGTTGGGTATTGAGGACATTTTGTGGGATGTTTCTGGAATTTGGTGGGGCTTTTCAAGAATTTTGTGGTATTTTGAAAAGATTTAGGGAATTTTGTGGTGTTTTTTCTTGAATTTTGAGGGAAACTGTGCTGATTTTATGGGGCGTTTCTGGAATTTGGTCGAGTTTTCAGAAGATTTAGGGATTTTTGTGAGATTTTTGTGGGATGTTCTGGGAATTGGTGGAGATTTTGTGGGACTTTCCTGTGAATTGGTAGGGTTTTGAAATGATTTAGGGAGTTTTGTGGGACTTCTCTGGAATTTTGTGGGTTTTTTCTGGAATTGTGTGGGATTCTGACGAGACTTGAAGAATTTTGAGGAATTTGTTTTAGATTTTGTAGGAATTTGTGTAGATTCTGTGGGATTTTACTGGAATTTGGTGGGCCTTTTCAAGGACTTTGTGTGGTTTTGAGGAGACTTGAAGAATTTTGAGGAAGTTTTCTTAGATTTTGTGGAAACTTGTGGAGGTTTTGTGTGATCTTTGTGGGATTTTGTGGGATATTGAGGCGATTTAGGGATCTTGAGGGATTTTTCATGTATTTTGTGGGAATTTGTGGAGATTCGGTGGGATATTTTTCTAGAATTTGGTCGTGTTTTGAGAAGATTTAGGGAATTTTGTGGGATTTTTCCTGGAATTTTATTGGATACTGGGGAGATTTTGTGGGATGTTTGTGGAACTTTGAGGGACTTTTCTGGAATTTGGTGAGATTCTGTAGAGAACTGACGAATTATCAGGGATTTTTCATGTATTCTGTGGGAATTTGTGGAGATTTGGTGGGATTTTTCTGGAATTTGGTAGAGTTTTGAGAAGATTTAGGGAATTCTGCAAGATATTTCTGGAATTTGGTAGGCCTTTTTGAAGGACTTTTTGTGGTTTTGAGGAGACTTGAAGAGTTTTGAGGAATTTTTCTTAGATTCTGTGGAAACTTGTGGAGGTTTGGTGGGATTTTTGTGGAATTTTGTGGGATATTGAGGCGATTTAGGGATCTTGAGGGATTTTTCATGTATTTTGTGGGAATTTGTGGAGATTTGGTGGGATATTTTTCTAGAATTTGGTCGTGTTTTGAGAAGATTTAGGGAATTTGGTGGGATTTTTCCTGGAATTTTATTGGATACTGGGGAGATTTTGTGGGATGTTTGTGGAACTTTGAGGGACTTTTCTGGAATTTGGTGAGATTCTGTAGAGAACTGACGAATTATCAGGGATTTTTCATGTATTCTGTGGGAATTTGTGGAGATTTGGTGGGATTTTTTGTGGATTTTGTCCGTGTTTTGAGAAGATTTAGGGAATTTTGTGTGATTTTTCTGGGATTTTGTTGGGTATTGAGGACATTTTGTGGGATGTTTCTGGAATTCGGTGGGGCTTTTCAAGAATTTTGTGGTATTTTGAAAAGATTTAGGGAATTTTGTGGTGTTTTTTCTTGAATTTTGAGGGAAACTGTGCTGATTTTATGGGGCGTTTCTGGAATTTGGTCGAGTTTTCAGAAGATTTAGGGATTTTTGTGAGATTTTTGTGGGATGTTCTGGGAATTGGTGGAGATTTTGTGGGACTTTCCTGTGAATTGGTAGGGTTTTGAAATGATTTAGGGAGTTTTGTGGGACTTCTCTGGAATTTTGTGGGTTTTTTCTGGAATTGTGTGGGATTCTGAGGAGACTTGAAGAATTTTGAGGAATTTGTTTTAGATTTTGTAGGAATTTGTGTAGATTCTGTGGGATTTTACTGGAATTTGGTGAGCCTTTTCAAGGACTTTGTGTGGTTTTGAGGAGACTTGAAGAATTTTGAGGAAATTTTCTTAGATTTTGTGGAAACTTGTGGAGGTTTTGTGTGATCTTTGTGGGATTTTGTGGGATATTGAGGCGATTTAGGGATCTTGAGGGATTTTTCATGTATTTTGTGGGAATTTGTGGAGATTCGGTGGGATATTTTTCTAGAATTTGGTCGTGTTTTGAGAAGATTTAGGGAATTTGGTGGGATTTTTCCTGGAATTTTATTGGATACTGGGGAGATTTTGTGGGATGTTTGTGGAACTTTGAGGGACTCTTCTGGAATTTGGTGAGATTCTGTAGAGAACTGACGAATTATCAGGGATTTTTCATGTATTCTGTGGGAATTTGTGGAGATTTGGTGGGATTTTCTGGAATTTGGTAGAGTTTTGAGAAGATTTAGGGAATTCTGCAAGATATTTCTGGAATTTGGTAGGCCTTTTTGAAGGACTTTTTGTGGTTTTGAGGAGACTTGAAGAATTTTGAGGAATTTTTCTTAGATTCTGTGGAAACTTGTGTAAGTTTTTGGGATTTTTGTTGAATTTTGTCGGATATTGAGGCGATTTAGGGATCTAGAGGGATTTTTCATGTATTTTGTGGGAATTTGTGGAGATTTGGTGGGATTTTTGTGGATTTTGGCCGTGTTTTTAGAAGATTTAGGGAATTTTGGGGGATTTTTCCTGGAATTTTGTTGGATACTGGGGAGATTTTGTGGGATGTTTGTGGAACTTTGAGGGACTCTTCTGGAATTTGGTGAGATTCTGTAGAGAACTGAAGAATTATCAGGGATTTTTCATGTATTCTGTGGGAATTTGTGGAGATTTGGTGGGATTTTTGTGGATTTTGGCCGTGTTTTGAGAAGATTTAGGGAATTTGGTGGGACTTTTCTGGGATTTTGTTGGGTATTGAGGACATTTTGTGGGATGTTTCTGGAATTTGGTGGGGCTTTTCAAGAATTTTGTGGTATTTTGAAAAGATTTTGGGAATTTTGTGGTGTTTTTTCTTGAATTTTGTGGGAAACTGTGCTGATTTTATGGGGCGTTTCTGGAATTTGGTCGAGTTTTCAGAAGATTTAGGGATTTTTGTGAGATTTTTGTGGGATGTTCTGGGAATTGGTGGAGATTTTGTGGGACATTCCTGTGAATTGGTAGGGTTTTGAAATGATTTAGGGAGTTTTGTGGGACTTCTCTGGAATTTTGTGGGGTTTTTCTGGAATTGTGTGGTTTTGAGGAGACTTGAAGAATTTTGAGGAATTTGTTTTAGATTTTGTGGGAATTTGTGTAGATTCTGTGGGATTTTACTGGAATTTGGTGGGCCTTTTCAAGGACTTTGTGTGGTTTTGAGGAGACTTGAAGAATTTTGAGGAATTTTTCTTAGATATTGTGGAAACTTGTAGAGGTTTTGTGTGATCTTTGTGGGATTTTGTGGGATATTGAGGCGATTTAGGGATCTTGAGGGATTTTTCATGTATTTTGTGGGAATTTGTGGAGATTTGGTGGGATATTTTTCTAGAATTTGGTCGTGTTTTGAGAAGATTTAGGGAATTTTGTGGCATTTTTCCTGGAATTTTATTGGATATTGAGGAGATTTTGTGGGGTGTTTGTGGAAGTTTGAGGGACTTTTCTGGAATTTGGTGAGATTCTGTAGAGAACTGACGAATTATCAAGGATTTTTCATGTATTCTGTGGGAATTTGTGGAGATTTGGTGGGATTTTTCTGGAATTTGGTAGAGTTTTGAGAAGATTTAGGGAATTCTGCAAGATATTTCTGGAATTTGGTAGGCCTTTTTGAAGGACTTTTTGTGGTTTTGATGAGACTTGAAGAATTTTGAGGAATTTCCCTTGGATTCTGTGGAAACTTGTGGAGGTTTGGTGGGATTTTTGTGGAATTTTGTGGGATATTGAGGCGATTTAGGGATCTTGAGGGATTTTTCATGTATTTTGTGGGAATTTGTGGAGATTTGGTGGGATATTTTTCTAGAATTTGGTCGTGTTTTGAGAAGATTTAGGGAATTTTGTGGGATTTTTCCTGGAATTTTATTGGATACTGGGGAGATTTTGTGGAATGTTTGTGGAACTTTGAGGGACTCTTCTGGAATTTTGTGAGATTCTGTAGAGAACTGACGAATTATCAGGGATTTTTCATGTATTCTGTGGGAATTTGTGGAGATTTGGTGGGATTTTTGTGGATTTTGGCCGTGTTTTGAGAAGATTTAGGGAATTTTGTGTGATTTTTCTGGGATTTTGTTGGGTATTGAGGACATTTTGTGGGATGTTTCTGGAATTTGGTGGGGCTTTTCAAGAATTTTGTGGTATTTTGAAAAGATTTAGGGAATTTTGTGGTGTTTTTTCTTGAATTTTGAGGGAAACTGTGCTGATTTTATGGGGCGTTTCTGGAATTTGGTCGAGTTTTCAGAAGATTTAGGGATTTTTGTGAGATTTTTGTGGGATGTTCTGGGAATTGGTGGAGATTTTGTGGGACTTTCCTGTGAATTGGTAGGGTTTTGAAATGATTTAGGGAGTTTTGTGGGACTTCTCTGGAATTTTGTGGGTTTTTTCTGGAATTGTGTGGGATTCTGAGGAGACTTGAAGAATTTTGAGGAATTTGTTTTAGATTTTGTGGGAATTTGTGGAGATTCTGTGGGATTTTACTGGAATTTGGTGGGCCTTTTCAAGGACTTTGTGTGGTTTTGAGGAGACTTGAAGAATTTTGAGGAAGTTTTCTTAGATTTTGTGGAAACTTGTGGAGGTTTTGTGTGATCTTTGTGGGATTTTGTGGGATATTGAGGCGATTTAGGGATCTTGAGGGATTTTTCATGTATTTTGTGGGAATTTGTGGAGATTCGGTGGGATATTTTTCTAGAATTTGGTCGTGTTTTGAGAAGATTTAGGGAATTTTGTGGCATTTTTCCTGGAATTTTATTGGATACTGGGGAGATTTTGTGGGATGTTTGTGGAACTTTGAGGGACTTCTCTGGAATTTGGTGAGATTCTGTAGAGAACTGACGAATTATCAGGGATTTTTCATGTATTCTGTGGGAATTTGTGGAGATTTGGTGGGATTTTTCTGGAATTTGGTAGAGTTTTGAGAAGATTTAGGGAATTCTGCAAGATATTTCTGGAATTTGGTAGGCCTTTTTGAAGGACTTTTTGTGGTTTTGAGGAGACTTGAAGAGTTTTGAGGAATTTTTCTTAGATTCTGTGGAAACTTGTGGAGGTTTGGTGGGATTTTTGTGGAATTTTGTGGGATATTGAGGCGATTTAGGGATCTTGAGGGATTTTTCATGTATTTTGTGGGAATTTGTGGAGATTTGGTGGGATATTTTTCTAGAATTTGGTCGTGTTTTGAGAAGATTTAGGGAATTTGGTGGGATTTTTCCTGGAATTTTATTGGATACTGGGGAGATTTTGTGGGATGTTTGTGGAACTTTGAGGGACTTTTCTGGAATTTGGTGAGATTCTGTAGAGAACTGACGAATTATCAGGGATTTTTCATGTATTCTGTGGGAATTTGTGGAGATTTGGTGGGATTTTTTGTGGATTTTGTCCGTGTTTTGAGAAGATTTAGGGAATTTTGTGTGATTTTTCTGGGATTTTGTTGGGTATTGAGGACATTTTGTGGGATGTTTCTGGAATTTGGTGGGGCTTTTCAAGAATTTTGTGGTATTTTGAAAAGATTTAGGGAATTTTGTGGTGTTTTTTCTTGAATTTTGAGGGAAACTGTGCTGATTTTATGGGGCGTTTCTGGAATTTGGTCGAGTTTTCAGAAGATTTAGGGATTTTTGTGAGATTTTTGTGGGATGTTCTGGGAATTGGTGGAGATTTTGTGGGACTTTCCTGTGAATTGGTAGGGTTTTGAAATGATTTAGGGAGTTTTGTGGGACTTCTCTGGAATTTTGTGGGTTTTTTCTGGAATTGTGTGGGATTCTGAGGAGACTTGAAGAATTTTGAGGAATTTGTTTTAGATTTTGTAGGAATTTGTGTAGATTCTGTGGGATTTTACTGGAATTTGGTGAGCCTTTTCAAGGACTTTGTGTGGTTTTGAGGAGACTTGAAGAATTTTGAGGAAATTTTCTTAGATTTTGTGGAAACTTGTGGAGGTTTTGTGTGATCTTTGTGGGATTTTGTGGGATATTGAGGCGATTTAGGGATCTTGAGGGATTTTTCATGTATTTTGTGGGAATTTGTGGAGATTCGGTGGGATATTTTTCTAGAATTTGGTCGTGTTTTGAGAAGATTTAGGGAATTTGGTGGGATTTTTCCTGGAATTTTATTGGATACTGGGGAGATTTTGTGGGATGTTTGTGGAACTTTGAGGGACTCTTCTGGAATTTGGTGAGATTCTGTAGAGAACTGACGAATTATCAGGGATTTTTCATGTATTCTGTGGGAATTTGTGGAGATTTGGTGGGATTTTCTGGAATTTGGTAGAGTTTTGAGAAGATTTAGGGAATTCTGCAAGATATTTCTGGAATTTGGTAGGCCTTTTTGAAGGACTTTTTGTGGTTTTGAGGAGACTTGAAGAATTTTGAGGAATTTTTCTTAGATTCTGTGGAAACTTGTGTAAGTTTTTGGGATTTTTGTTGAATTTTGTCGGATATTGAGGCGATTTAGGGATCTAGAGGGATTTTTCATGTATTTTGTGGGAATTTGTGGAGATTTGGTGGGATTTTTGTGGATTTTGGCCGTGTTTTTAGAAGATTTAGGGAATTTTGGGGGATTTTTCCTGGAATTTTGTTGGATACTGGGGAGATTTTGTGGGATGTTTGTGGAACTTTGAGGGACTCTTCTGGAATTTGGTGAGATTCTGTAGAGAACTGAAGAATTATCAGGGATTTTTCATGTATTCTGTGGGAATTTGTGGAGATTTGGTGGGATTTTTGTGGATTTTGGCCGTGTTTTGAGAAGATTTAGGGAATTTGGTGGGACTTTTCTGGGATTTTGTTGGGTATTGAGGACATTTTGTGGGATGTTTCTGGAATTTGGTGGGGCTTTTCAAGAATTTTGTGGTATTTTGAAAAGATTTTGGGAATTTTGTGGTGTTTTTTCTTGAATTTTGTGGGAAACTGTGCTGATTTTATGGGGCGTTTCTGGAATTTGGTCGAGTTTTCAGAAGATTTAGGGATTTTTGTGAGATTTTTGTGGGATGTTCTGGGAATTGGTGGAGATTTTGTGGGACATTCCTGTGAATTGGTAGGGTTTTGAAATGATTTAGGGAGTTTTGTGGGACTTCTCTGGAATTTTGTGGGGTTTTTCTGGAATTGTGTGGTTTTGAGGAGACTTGAAGAATTTTGAGGAATTTGTTTTAGATTTTGTGGGAATTTGTGTAGATTCTGTGGGATTTTACTGGAATTTGGTGGGCCTTTTCAAGGACTTTGTGTGGTTTTGAGGAGACTTGAAGAATTTTGAGGAATTTTTCTTAGATATTGTGGAAACTTGTAGAGGTTTTGTGTGATCTTTGTGGGATTTTGTGGGATATTGAGGCGATTTAGGGATCTTGAGGGATTTTTCATGTATTTTGTGGGAATTTGTGGAGATTTGGTGGGATATTTTTCTAGAATTTGGTCGTGTTTTGAGAAGATTTAGGGAATTTTGTGGCATTTTTCCTGGAATTTTATTGGATATTGAGGAGATTTTGTGGGGTGTTTGTGGAACTTTGAGGGACTTTTCTGGAATTTGGTGAGATTCTGTAGAGAACTGACGAATTATCAGGGATTTTTCATGTATTCTGTGGGAATTTGTGGAGATTTGGTGGGATTTTTCTGGAATTTGGTAGAGTTTTGAGAAGATTTAGGGAATTCTGCAAGATATTTCTGGAATTTGGTAGGCCTTTTTGAAGGACTTTTTGTGGTTTTTATGAGACTTGAAGAATTTTGAGGAATTTTCCTTGGATTCTGTGGAAACTTGTGGAGGTTTGGTGGGATTTTTGTGGAATTTTGTGGGATATTGAGGCGATTTAGGGATCTTGAGGGATTTTTCATGTATTTTGTGGGAATTTGTGGAGATTTGGTGGGATATTTTTCTAGAATTTGGTCGTGTTTTGAGAAGATTTAGGGAATTTTGTGGGATTTTTCCTGGAATTTTATTGGATACTGGGGAGATTTTGTGGAATGTTTGTGGAACTTTGAGGGACTCTTCTGGAATTTTGTGAGATTCTGTAGAGAACTGACGAATTATCAGGGATTTTTCATGTATTCTGTGGGAATTTGTGGAGATTTGGTGGGATTTTTGTGGATTTTGTCCGTGTTTTGAGAAGATTTAGGGAATTTTGTGGGATTTTTCCTGGAATTTTGTTGGGTATTGAGGACATTTTGTGGGATGTTTCTGGAATTTGGTAGGGCTTTTCAAGAATTTTGTGGTATTTTGAAAAGATTTTGGGAATTTTGTGGTGTTTTTTCTTGAATTTTGAGGGAAACTGTGCTGATTTTATGGAGCGTTTCTGGAATTTGGTCGAGTTTTCAGAAGATTTAGGGATTTTTGTGAGATTTTTGTGGGATGTTCTGGGAATTGGTGGAGATTTTGTGGGACTTTCCTGTGAATTGGTAGGGTTTTGAAATGATTTAGGGAGTTTTGTGGGACTTCTCTGGAATTTTGTGGGTTTTTTCTGGAATTGTGTGGGATTCTGAGGAGACTTGAAGAATTTTGAGGAATTTGTTTTAGATTTTGTAGGAATTTGTGTAGATTCTGTGGGATTTTACTGGAATTTGGTGGGCCTTTTCAAGGACTTTGTGTGGTTTTGAGGAGACTTGAAGAATTTTGAGGAAATTTTCTTAGATTTTGTGGAAACTTGTGGAGGTTTTGTGTTATTTTTGTGGGATTTTGTGGGATATTGAGGCGATTTAGGGATCTTGAGGGATTTTTCATGTATTTTGTGGGAATTTGTGGAGATTCGGTGGGATATTTTTCTAGAATTTGGTCGTGTTTTGAGAAGATTTAGGGAATTTGGTGGGATTTTTCCTGGAATTTTATTGGATACTGGGGAGATTTTGTGGGATGTTTGTGGAACTTTGAGGGACTTCTCTGCAATTTGGTGAGATTCTGTAGAGAACTGACGAATTATCAGGGATTTTTCATGTATTCTGTGGGAATTTGTGGAGATTTGGTGGGATTTTTCTGGAATTTGGTAGAGTTTTGAGAAGATTTAGGAAATTCTGCAAGATATTTCTGGAATTTGGTAGGCCTTTTTGAAGGACTTTTTGTGGTTTTGAGGAGACTTGAAGAGTTTTGAGGAATTTTTCTTAGATTCTGTGGAAACTTGTGGAGGTTTGGTGGGATTTTTGTGGGATTTTGTGGGATATTGAGGCGATTTAGGGATCTTGAGGGATTTTTCATGTATTTTGTGGGAATTTGTGGAGATTTGGTGGGATATTTTTCTAGAATTTGGTCGTGTTTTGAGAAGATTTAGGGAATTTGGTGGGATTTTTCCTGGAATTTTATTGGATACTGGGGAGATTTTGTGGGATGTTTGTGGAACTTTGAGGGACTTTTCTGGAATTTGGTGAGATTCTGTAGAGAACTGACGAATTATCAGGGATTTTTCATGTATTCTGTGGGAATTTGTGGAGATTTGGTGGGATTTTTGTGGATTTTGTCCGTGTTTTGAGAAGATTTAGGGAATTTTGTGTGATTTTTCTGGGATTTTGTTGGGTATTGAGGACATTTTGTGGGATGTTTCTGGAATTTGGTGGGGCTTTTCAAGAATTTTGTGGTATTTTGAAAAGATTTTGGGAATTTTGTGGTGTTTTTTCTTGAATTTTGAGGGAAACTGTGCTGATTTTATGGGGCGTTTCTGGAATTTGGTCGAGTTTTCAGAAGATTTAGGGATTTTTGTGAGATTTTTGTGGGATGTTCTGGGAATTGGTGGAGATTTTGTGGGACATTCCTGTGAATTGGTAGGGTTTTGAAATGATTTAGGGAGTTTTGTGGGACTTCTCTTGAATTTTGTGGGGTTTTTCTGGAATTGTGTGGGATTCTGAGGAGACTTGAAGAATTTTGAGGAATTTGTTTTAGATTTTGTGGGAATTTGTGTAGATTCTGTGGGATTTTACTGGAATTTGGTGGGCCTTTTCAAGGACTTTGTGTGGTTTTGAGGAGACTTGAAGAATTTTGAGGAAATTTTCTTAGATGTTGTGGAAACTTGTAGAGGTTTTGTGTGATCTTTGTGGGATTTTGTGGGATATTGAGGCGATTTAGGGATCTTGAGGGATTTTTCATGTATTTTGTGGGAATTTGTGGAGATTTGGTGGGATATTTTTCTAGAATTTGGTCGTGTTTTGAGAAGATTTAGGGAATTTTGTGGCATTTTTCCTGGAATTTTATTGGATATTGAGGAGATTTTGTGGGGTGTTTGTGGAACTTTGAGGGACTTTTCTGGAATTTGGTGAGATTCTGTAGAGAACTGACGAATTATCAGGGATTTTTCATGTATTCTGTGGGAATTTGTGGAGATTTGGTGGGATTTTTCTGGAATTTGGTAGAGTTTTGAGAAGATTTAGGGAATTCTGCAAGATATTTCTGGAATTTGGTACGCCTTTTTGAAGGACTTTTTGTGGTTTTGATGAGACTTGAAGAATTTTGAGGAATTTTTCTTGGATTCTGTGGAAACTTGTGGAGGTTTGGAGGGATTTTTGTGGAATTTTGTGGGATATTGAGGCGATTTAGGGATCTTGAGGGATTTTTCATGTATTTTGTGGGAATTTGTGGAGATTTGGTGGGATATTTTTCTAGAATTTGGTCGTGTTTTGAGAAGATTTAGGGAATTTTGTGGGATTTTTCCTGGAATTTTATTGGATACTGGGGAGATTTTGTGGAATGTTTGTGGAACTTTGAGGGACTCTTCTGGAATTTGGTGAGATTCTGTAGAGAACTGAAGAATTATCAGGGATTTTTCATGTATTCTGTGGGAATTTGTGGAGATTTGGTGGGATTTTTGTGGATTTTGGCCGTGTTTTTAGAAGATTTAGGGAATTTTGTGGGATTTTTCCTGGAATTTTGTTGGGTATTGAGGACATTTTGTGGGATATTTCTGGAATTTGGTAAAGCTTTTCAAGAATTTTGTGGTATTTTGAAAAGATTTTGGGAATTTTGTGGTGTTTTTTCTTGAATTTTGAGGGAAACTGTGCTGATTTTATGGAGCGTTTCTGGAATTTGGTCGAGTTTTCAGAAGATTTAGGGATTTTTGTGAGATTTTTGTGGGATGTTCTGGGAATTGGTGGAGATTTTGTGGGACTTTCCTGTGAATTGGTAGGGTTTTGAAATGATTTAGGGAGTTTTGTGGGACTTCTCTGGAATTTTGTGGGTTTTTTCTGGAATTGTGTGGGATTCTGAGGAGACTTGAAGAATTTTGAGGAATTTGTTTTAGATTTTGTAGGAATTTGTGTAGATTCTGTGGGATTTTACTGGAATTTGGTGGGCCTTTTCAAGGACTTTGTGTGGTTTTGAGGAGACTTGAAGAATTTTGAGGAAATTTTCTTAGATTTTGTGGAAACTTGTGGAGGTTTTGTGTTATTTTTGTGGGATTTTGTGGGATATTGAGGCGATTTAGGGATCTTGAGGGATTTTTCATGTATTTTGTGGGAATTTGTGGAGATTTGGTGGGATATTTTTCTAGAATTTGGTCGTGTTTTGAGAAGATTTAGGGAATTTGGTGGGATTTTTCCTGGAATTTTATTGGATACTGGGGAGATTTTGTGGGATGTTTGTGGAACTTTGAGGGACTTTTCTGGAATTTGGTGAGATTCTGTAGAGAACTGACGAATTATCAGGGATTTTTCATGTATTCTGTGGGAATTTGTGGAGATTTGGTGGGATTTTCTGGAATTTGGTAGAGTTTTGAGAAGATTTAGGGAATTCTGCAAGATATTTCTGGAATTTGGTAGGCCTTTTTGAAGGACTTTTAGTGGTTTTGAGGAGACTTGAAGAATTTTGAGGAATTTTTCTTAGATTCTGTGGAAACTTGTGGAGGTTTGGTGGGATTTTTGTGGAATTTTGTGGGATATTGAGGCGATTTAGGGATCTTGAGGGATTTTTCACGTTTTTTATGGGAATTTGTGGAGATTTGGTGGGATATTTTTCTAGAATTTGGTCGTGTTTTGAGAAGATTTAGGGAATTTTGTGGGATTTTTCCTGGAATTTTATTGGATACTGGGGAGATTTTGTGGGATGTTTCTGGAACTTTGAGGGACTTCTCTGGAATTTGGTGAGATTCTGTAGAGAACTGAAGAATTATCAGGGATTTTTCATGTATTCTGTGGGAATTTGTGGAGATTCGGTGGGATTTTTATTGATTTTGGCCGTGTTTTGAGAAGATTTAGGGAATTCTGTGGGATTTTTCCCGGAATTTTGTTGGATATTGAGGAGATTTTGTGGGATGTTTGTGGAACTTTGAGGGACTTTTCTGGAATTTGGTGAGATTCTGTTGAGAACTGACGAATTATCAGGGATTTTTCATGTATTCTGTGGGAATTTGTGGAGATTCGGTGGGATATTTTTCTAGAATTTGGTCATGTTTTGAGAAGATTTAGGGAATTTTGTGGGATTTTTCCTGGAATTTTGTTGGATACTGGGGAGATTTTGTGGGATGTTTGTGGAACTTTGAGGGACTTTTCTGGAATTTGGTGAGATTCTGTAGAGAACTGAAGAATTATCAGGGATTTTTCATGTATTCTGTGGGAATTTGTGGAGATTTGGTGGGATTTTTGTGGATTTTGGCCGTGTTTTGAGAAGATTTAGGGAATTTTGTGTGATTTTTCTGGGATTTTGTTGGGTATTGAGGACATTTTGTGGGATGTTTCTGGAATTTGGTAGGGCTTTTCAAGAATTTTGTGGTATTTTGAAAAGATTTAGGGAATTTTGTGGTGTTTTTTCTTGAATTTTGTGGGAAACTGTGCTGATTTTATGGGGCGTTTCTGGAATTTGGTCGAGTTTTCCGAAGATTTAGGGATTTTTGTGAGATTTTTGTGGGATGTTCTGGGAATTGGTGGAGATTTTGTGGGACATTCCTGTGAATTGGTAGGGTTTTGAAATGATTTAGGGAGTTTTGTGGGACTTCTCTGGAATTTTGTGGGTTTTTTCTGGAATTGTGTGGGATTCTGAGGAGACTTGAAGAATTTTGAGGAATTTGTTTTAGATTTTGTGGGAATTTGTGGAGATTCTGTGGGATTTTACTGGAATTTGGTGGGCCTTTTCAAGGACTTTGTGTGGTTTTGAGGAGACTTGAAGAATTTTGAGGAAATTTTCTTAGATTTTGTGGAAACTTGTGGAGGTTTTGTGTGATTATTGTGGAATTTTGTGGGATATTGAGGCGATTTAGGGATCTTGAGGGATTTTTCATGTATTTTGTGGGAATTTGTGGAGATTCGGTGGGATATTTTTCTAGAATTTGGTCGTGTTTTGAGAAGATTTTGGGAATTTTGTGGGATTTTTCCTGGAATTTTGTTGGATACTGGGGAGGTTTTGTGGGATGTTTGTGGAACTTCGAGGGACTTTTCTGGAATTTGGTGAGATTCTGTAGAGAACTGACGAATTATCAGGGATTTTTCATGTATTCTGTGGGAATTTGTGGAGATTTGGTGGGATTTTTGTGGATTTTGGCCGTGTTTTTAGAAGATTTAGGGAATTTTGTGGGATTTTTCCTGGAATTTTGTTGGATACTGGGGAGATTTTGTGGAATGTTTGTGGAACTTTGAGGGACTTTTCTGGAATTTGGTGAGATTCTGTAGAGAACTGACAAATTATCAGATATTTTTCATGTATTCTGTGGGAATTTGTGGAGATTTGGTGTGATTTTTGTGGATTTTGCCATATTTTAAGAAGATTTAGGGAATTTTGTGGGATTTTTCCTGGAATTTTGTTGGATACTGGGGAGATTTTGTGGGATGTTTGTGGAACTTTGAGGGACTTTTTTGGAATTTGGTGAGATTCTGTAGAGAACTGACAAATTATCAGGGATTTTTCATGTATTCTGTGGAAACTTGTGGAGGTTTGGTGGGATTTTTGTGGAATTTTGTGGGATATTGAGGCGATTTAGGAATCTTGAGGGATTTTTCATGTTTTTTATGGGAATTTGTGGAGATTTGGTGTGATTTTTGTGGATTTTGCCATATTTTAAGAAGATTTAGGGAATTTTGTGGGATTTTTCCTGGAATTTTGTTGGATACTGGGGAGATTTTGTGGGATGTTTCTGGAACTTTGAGGGACTTCTCTGGAATTTGGTGAGATTCTGTAGAGAACTGAAGAATTATCAGGGATTTTTCATGTATTCTGTGGGAATTTGTGGAGATTCGGTGGGATTTTTATTGATTTTGGCCGTGTTTTGAGAAGATTTAGGGAATTCTGTGGGATTTTTCCCGGAATTTTGTTGGATATTGAGGAGATTTTGTGGGCTGTTTGTGGAACTTTGAGGGACTTTTCTGGAATTTGGTGAGATTCTGTTGAGAACTGACGAATTATCAGGGATTTTTCATGTATTCTGTGGGAATTTGTGGAGATTCGGTGGGATATTTTTCTAGAATTTGGTCATGTTTTGAGAAGATTTAGGGAATTTTGTGGGATTTTTCCTGGAATTTTGTTGGATACTGGGGAGATTTTGTGGGATGTTTGTGGAACTTTGAGGGACTTTTCTGGAATTTGGTGAGATTCTGTAGAGAACTGAAGAATTATCAGGGATTTTTCATGTATTCTGTGGGAATTTGTGGAGATTTGGTGGGATTTTTGTGGATTTTGGCCGTGTTTTGAGAAGATTTAGGGAATTTTGTGTGATTTTTCTGGGATTTTGTTGGGTATTGAGGACATTTTGTGGGATGTTTCTGGAATTTGGTGGGGCTTTTCAAGAATTTTGTGGTATTTTGAAAAGATTTAGGGAATTTTGTGGTGTTTTTTCTTGAATTTTGTGGGAAACTGTGCTGATTTTATGGGGCGTTTCTGGAATTTGGTCGAGTTTTCAGAAGATTTAGGGATTTTTGTGAGATTTTTGTGGGATGTTCTGGGAATTGGTGGAGATTTTGTGGGACTTTCCTGTGAATTGGTAGGGTTTTGAAATGATTTAGGGAGTTTTGTGGGACTTCTCTGGAATTTTGTGGGTTTTTTCTGGAATTGTGTGGGATTCTGAGGAGACTTGAAGAATTTTGAGGAATTTGTTTTAGATTTTGTGGGAATTTGTGGAGATTCTGTGGGATTTTACTGGAATTTGGTGGGCCTTTTCAAGGACTTTGTGTGGTTTTGAGGAGACTTGAAGAATTTTGAGGAAATTTTCTTAGATTTTGTGGAAACTTGTGGAGGTTTTGTGTGATTATTGTGGAATTTTGTGGGATATTGAGGCGATTTAGGGATCTTGAGGGATTTTTCATGTATTTTGTGGGAATTTGTGGAGATTCGGTGGGATATTTTTCTAGAATTTGGTCGTGTTTTGAGAAGATTTAGGGAATTTTGTGGGATTTTTCCTGGAATTTTGTTGGATACTGGGGAGGTTTTGTGGGATGTTTGTGGAACTTTGAGGGACTTTTCTGGAATTTGGTGAGATTCTGTAGAGAACTGACGAATTATCAGGGATTTTTCATGTATTCTGTGGGAATTTGTGGAGATTTGGTGGGATTTTCTGGAATTTGGTAGAGTTTTGAGAAGATTTAGGGAATTCTGCAAGATATTTCTGGAATTTGATAGGCCTTTTTGAAGGACGTTTTGTGGTTTTGAGGAGACTTGAAGAATTTTGAGGAATTTTTCTTAGATTCTGTGGAAACTTGTGGAGGTTTGGTGGGATTTTTGTGGAATTTTGTGGGATATTGAGGCGATTTAGGGATCTTGAGGGATTTTTCATGTATTTTGTGGGAATTTGTGGAGATTTGGTGGGATTTTTGTGGATTTTGGCCGTGTTTTGAGAAGATTTAGGGAATTTTGTGGGATTTTTCCTGGAATTTTGTTGGATACTGGGGAGATTTTGTGGAATGTTTGCGGAACTTTGAGGGACTTTTCTGGAATTTTGTGAGATTCTGTAGAGAACTGACGAATTATCAGGGATTTTTCATGTATTCTGTGGGAATTTGTGGAGATTCGGTGGGATATTTTTCTAGAATTTGGTCATGTTTTGAGAAGATTTAGGGAATTTTGTGTGATTTTTCCTGGAATTTTGTTGGATACTGGGGAGATTTTGTGGGATGTTTGTGGAACTTTGAGGGACTTCTCTGCAATTTGGTGAGATTCTGTAGAGAACAGACACATTATCAGATATTTTTCATGTATTCTGTGGGAATTTGTGGAGATTTGGTGTGATTTTTGTGGATTTTGCCATATTTTAAGAAGATTTAGGGAATTTTGTGGGATTTTTCCTGGAATTTTGTTGGATACTGGGGAGATTTTGTGGGATGTTTGTGGAACTTTGAAGGACTTTTTTGGAATTTGGTGACATTCTGTAGAGAACTGACAAATTATCAGGGATTTTTCATGTATTCTGTGGAAACTTGTGGAGGTTTGGTGGGATTTTTGTGGAATTTTGTGGGATATTGAGGCGATTTAGGAATCTTGAGGGATTTTTCACGTTTTTTATGGGAATTTGTGGAGATTTGGTGGGATATTTTTCTAGAATTTGGTCGTGTTTTGAGAAGATTTAGGGAATTTTGTGGGATTTTTCCTGGAATTTTGTTGGATACTGGGGAGATTTTGTGGGATGTTTCTGGAACTTGGAGTGACTTCTCTGGAATTTGGTGAGATTCTGTAGAGAACTGAAGAATTATCAGGGATTTTTCATGTATTCTGTGGGAATTTGTGGAGATTCGGTGGGATTTTTATTGATTTTGGCCGTGTTTTGAGAAGATTTAGGGAATTCTGTGGGATTTTTCCCGGAATTTTGTTGGATATTGAGGAGATTTTGTGGGGTGTTTGTGGAACTTCGAGGGACTTTTCTGGAATTTGGTGAGATTCTGTAGAGAACTGACGAATTATCAGGGATTTTTCATGTATTCTGTGGGAATTTGTGGAGATTCGGTGGGATATTTTTCTAGAATTTGGTCATGTTTTGAGAAGATTTAGGGAATTTTGTGGGATTTTTCCTGGAATTTTGTTGGATACTGGGGAGATTTTGTGGGATGTTTGTGGAACTTTGAGGGACTTTTCTGGAATTTGGTGAGATTCTGTAGAGAACTGAAGAATTATCAGGGATTTTTCATGTATTCTGTGGGAATTTGTGGAGATTTGGTGTGATTTTTGTGGATTTTGGCCGTGTTTTGAGAAGATTTAGGGAATTTTGTGTGATTTTTCTGGGATTTTGTTGGGTATTGAGGACATTTTGTGGGATGTTTCTGGAATTTGGTAGGGCTTTTCAAGAATTTTGTGGTATTTTGAAAAGATTTAGGGAATTTTGTGGTGTTTTTTCTTGAATTTTGTGGGAAACTGTGCTGATTTTATGGGGCGTTTCTGGAATTTGGTCGAGTTTTCAGAAGATTTAGGGATTTTTGTGAGATTTTTGTGGGATGTTCTGGGAATTGGTGGAGATTTTGTGGGACATTCCTGTGAATTGGTAGGGTTTTGAAATGATTTAGGGAGTTTTGTGGGACTTCTCTGGAATTTTGTGGGTTTTTTCTGGAATTGTGTGGGATTCTGAGGAGACTTGAAGAATTTTGAGGAATTTGTTTTAGATTTTGTGGGAATTTGTGGAGATTCTGTGGGATTTTACTGGAATTTGGTGGGCCTTTTCAAGGACTTTGTGTGGTTTTGAGGAGACTTGAAGAATTTTGAGGAAATTTTCTTAGATTTTGTGGAAACTTGTGGAGGTTTTGTGTGATTATTGTGGAATTTTGTGGGATATTGAGGCGATTTAGGGATCTTGAGGGATTTTTCATGTATTTTGTGGGAATTTGTGGAGATTTGGTGGGATATTTTTCTAGAATTTGGTCGTGTTTTGAGAAGATTTAGGGAATTTGGTGGGATTTTTCCTGGAATTTTGTTGGATACTGGGGAGATTTTGTGGGATGTTTGTGGAACTTTGAGGGACTTTTCTGGAATTTGGTGAGATTCTGTAGAGAACTGACGAATTATCAGGGATTTTTCATGTATTCTGTGGGAATTTGTGGAGATTTGGTGGGATTTTCTGGAATTTGGTAGAGTTTTGAGAAGATTTAGGGAATTCTGCAAGATATTTCTGGAATTTGATAGGCCTTTTTGAAGGACGTTTTGTGGTTTTGAGGAGACTTGAAGAATTTTGAGGAATTTTTCTTAGATTCTGTGGAAACTTGTGGAGGTTTGGTGGGATTTTTGTGGAATTTTGTGGGATATTGAGGCGATTTAGGGATCTTGAGGGATTTTTCATGTATTTTGTGGGAATTTGTGGAGATTTGGTGGGATTTTTGTGGATTTTGGCCGTGTTTTGAGAAGATTTAGGGAATTTTGTGGGATTTTTCCTGGAATTTTGTTGGATACTGGGGAGATTTTGTGGAATGTTTGCGGAACTTTGAGGGACTTTTCTGGAATTTTGTGAGATTCTGTAGAGAACTGACGAATTATCAGGGATTTTTCATGTATTCTGTGGGAATTTGTGGAGATTCGGTGGGATATTTTTCTAGAATTTGGTCATGTTTTGAGAAGATTTAGGGAATTTTGTGTGATTTTTCCTGGAATTTTGTTGGATACTGGGGAGATTTTGTGGGATGTTTGTGGAACTTTGAGGGACTTTTCTGGAATTTGGTGAGATTCTGTAGAGAACTGACAAATTATCAGATATTTTTCATGTATTCTGTGGGAATTTGTGGAGATTTGGTGTGATTTTTGTGGATTTTGCCATATTTTAAGAAGATTTAGGGAATTTTGTGGGATTTTTCCTGGAATTTTGTTGGATACTGGGGAGATTTTGTGGGATGTTTGTGGAACTTTGAGGGACTTTTTTGGAATTTGGTGAGATTCTGTAGAGAACTGACAAATTATCAGGGATTTTTCATGTATTCTGTGGAAACTTGTGGAGGTTTGGTGGGATTTTTGTGGAATTTTGTGGGATATTGAGGCGATTTAGGAATCTTGAGGGATTTTTCATGTTTTTTATGGGAATTTGTGGAGATTTGGTGTGATTTTTGTGGATTTTGCCATATTTTAAGAAGATTTAGGGAATTTTGTGGGATTTTTCCTGGAATTTTGTTGGATACTGGGGAGATTTTGTGGGATGTTTCTGGAACTTGGAGTGACTTCTCTGGAATTTGGTGAGATTCTGTAGAGAACTGAAGAATTATCAGGGATTTTTCATGTATTCTGTGGGAATTTGTGGAGATTCGGTGGGATTTTTATTGATTTTGGCCGTGTTTTGAGAAGATTTAGGGAATTCTGTGGGATTTTTCCCGGAATTTTGTTGGATATTGAGGAGATTTTGTGGGCTGTTTGTGGAACTTTGAGGGACTTTTCTGGAATTTGGTGAGATTCTGTTGAGAACTGACGAATTATCAGGGATTTTTCATGTATTCTGTGGGAATTTGTGGAGATTCGGTGGGATATTTTTCTAGAATTTGGTCATGTTTTGAGAAGATTTAGGGAATTTTGTGGGATTTTTCCTGGAATTTTGTTGGATACTGGGGAGATTTTGTGGGATGTTTGTGGAACTTTGAGGGACTTTTCTGGAATTTGGTGAGATTCTGTAGAGAACTGAAGAATTATCAGGGATTTTTCATGTATTCTGTGGGAATTTGTGGAGATTTGGTGGGATTTTTGTGGATTTTGGCCGTGTTTTGAGAAGATTTAGGGAATTTTGTGTGATTTTTCTGGGATTTTGTTGGGTATTGAGGACATTTTGTGGGATGTTTCTGGAATTTGGTGGGGCTTTTCAAGAATTTTGTGGTATTTTGAAAAGATTTAGGGAATTTTGTGGTGTTTTTTCTTGAATTTTGTGGGAAACTGTGCTGATTTTATGGGGCGTTTCTGGAATTTGGTCGAGTTTTCAGAAGATTTAGGGATTTTTGTGAGATTTTTGTGGGATGTTCTGGGAATTGGTGGAGATTTTGTGGGACTTTCCTGTGAATTGGTAGGGTTTTGAAATGATTTAGGGAGTTTTGTGGGACTTCTCTGGAATTTTGTGGGTTTTTTCTGGAATTGTGTGGGATTCTGAGGAGACTTGAAGAATTTTGAGGAATTTGTTTTAGATTTTGTGGGAATTTGTGGAGATTCTGTGGGATTTTACTGGAATTTGGTGGGCCTTTTCAAGGACTTTGTGTGGTTTTGAGGAGACTTGAAGAATTTTGAGGAATTTTTCTTAGATTCTGTGGAAACTTGTGGAGGTTTGGTGGGATTTTTGTGGAATTTTGTGGGATATTGAGGCGATTTAGGGATCTTGAGGGATTTTTCATGTATTTTGTGGGAATTTGTGGAGATTTGGTGGGATTTTTGTGGATTTTGGCCGTGTTTTGAGAAGATTTAGGGAATTTTGTGGGATTTTTCCTGGAATTTTGTTGGATACTGGGGAGATTTTGTGGAAAGTTTGCGGAACTTTGAGGGACTTTTCTGGAATTTGGTGAGATTCTGTAGAGAACTGACGAATTATCAGGGATTTTTCATGTATTCTGTGGGAATTTGTGGAGATTCGGTGGGATATTTTTCTAGAATTTGGTCATGTTTTGAGAAGATTTAGGGAATTTTGTGTGATTTTTCCTGGAATTTTGTTGGATACTGGGGAGATTTTGTGGGATGTTTGTGGAACTTTGAGGGACTTCTCTGCAATTTGGTGAGATTCTGTAGAGAACAGACACATTATCAGATATTTTTCATGTATTCTGTGGGAATTTGTGGAGATTTGGTGTGATTTTTGTGGATTTTGCCATATTTTAAGAAGATTTAGGGAATTTTGTGGGATTTTTCCTGGAATTTTGTTGGATACTAGGGAGATTTTGTGGGATGTTTGTGGAACTTTGAGGGACTTTTTTGGAATTTGGTGAGGTTCTGTAGAGAACTGACGAATTATCAGGGATTTTTCATGTATTCTGTGGAAACTTGTGGAGGTTTGGTGGGATTTTTGTGGAATTTTGTGGGATATTGAGGCGATTTAGGGATCTTGAGGGATTTTTCATGTTTTTTATGGGAATTTGTGGAGATTTGGTGGGATATTTTTCTAGAATTTGGTCGTGTTTTGAGAAGATTTAGGGAATTTTGTGGGATTTTTCCTGGAATTTTGTTGGATACTGGGGAGATTTTGTGGGATGTTTCTGGAACTTGGAGTGACTTCTCTGGAATTTGGTGAGATTCTGTAGAGAACTGAAGAATTATCAGGGATTTTTCATGTATTCTGTGGGAATTTGTGGAGATTCGGTGGGATTTTTATTGATTTTGGCCGTGTTTTGAGAAGATTTAGGGAATTCTGTGGGATTTTTCCCGGAATTTTGTTGGATATTGAGGAGATTTTGTGGGGTGTTTGTGGAACTTTGAGGGACTTTTCTGGAATTTGGTGAGATTCTGTAGAGAACTGACGAATTATCAGGGATTTTTCATGTATTCTGTGGGAATTTGTGGAGATTTGGTGGGATTTTTGTGGATTTTGGCCGTGTTTTGAGAAGATTTAGGGAATTTTGTGTGATTTTTCTGGGATTTTGTTGGGTATTGAGGACATTTTGTGGGATGTTTCTGGAATTTGGTGGGGCTTTTCAAGAATTTTGTGGTATTTTGAAAAGATTTAGGGAATTTTGTGTTGTTTTTTCTTGAATTTTGTGGGAAACTGTGCTGATTTTTTGGACGTTTCTGGAATTTGGTCGAGTTTTCAGAAGATTTAGGGATTTTTGTGAGATTTTTGTGGGATGTTCTGGGAATTGGTGGAGATTTTGTGGGACTTTCCTGTGAATTGGTAGGGTTTTGAAATGATTTAGGGAGTTTTGTGGGACTTCTCTGGAATTTTGTGGGTTTTTTCTGGAATTGTGTGGGATTCTGAGGAGACTTGAAGAATTTTGAGGAATTTGTTTTAGATTTTGTGGGAATTTGTGTAGATTCTGTGGGATTTTACTGGAATTTGGTGGGCCTTTTCAAGGACTTTGTGTGGTTTTGAGGAGACTTGAAGAATTTTGAGGAAATTTTCTTAGATTTTGTGGAAACTTGTGGAGGTTTTGTGTGATTTTTGTGAATTTTGTGGGATATTGAGGCGATTTAGGGATCTTGAGGGATTTTTCATGTATTTTGTGGGAATTTGTGGGGATTTGGTGGGATATTTTTCTAGAATTTGGTCGTGTTTTGAGAAGATTTAGGGAATTTGGTGGGATTTTTCCTGGAATTTTATTGGATACTGGGGAGATTTTGTGGGATGTTTGTGGAACTTTGAGGGACTTTTCTGGAATTTGGTGAGATTCTGTAGAGAACTGACGAATTATCAGGGATTTTTCATGTATTCTGTGGGAATTTGTGGAGATTTGGTGGGATTTTCTGGAATTTGGTAGAGTTTTGAGAAGATTTAGGGAATTCTGCAAGATATTTCTGGAATTTGGTTGGCTTTTTTGAAGGACTTTTTGTGGTTTTGAGAAGACTTGAAGAATTTTGAGGATTTTTTCTTAGGTTCTGTGGAAACTTGTGAACGTTTTGTGGGATTTTTGTGGAATTTTGTGGGATATTGAGGCGATTTAGGGATCTTGAGGGATTTTTCATGTATTTTGTGGGAATTTGTGGAGATTTGGTGGGATATTTTTCTAGAATTTGGTCGTGTTTTGGGAAGATTTAGGGAATTTTGTGGGATTTTTCCTGGAATTTTATTGGATACTGGGGAGATTTTGTGGAATGTTTGTGGAACTTTGAGGGACTCTTCTGGAATTTGGTGAGATTCAGTAGAGAACTGACGAATTATCAGGGATTTTTCATGTATTCTGTGGGAATTTGTGGAGATTCGGTGGGATTTTTGTGGATTTTGGCCGTGTTTTGAGAAGATTTAGGGAATTTTGTGTGATTTTTCTGGGATTTTGTTGGGTATTGAGGACATTTTGTGGGATATTTCTGGAATTTGGTGGGGCTTTTCAAGAATTTTGTGGTATTTTGAAAAGATTTAGGGAATTTTGTGGTGTTTTTTCTTGAATTTTGTGGGAAACTGTGCTGATTTTATGGGGCGTTTCTGGAATTTGGTCGAGTTTTCAGAAGATTTAGGGATTTTTGTGAGATTTTTGTGGGATGTTCTGGGAATTGGTGGAGATTTTGTGGGACTTTCCTGTGAATTGTTAGGGTTTTGAAATGATTTAGGGAGTTTTGTGGGACTTCTCTGGAATTTTGTGGGTTTTTTCTGGAATTGTGTGGGATTCTGAGGAGACTTGAAGAATTTTGAGGAATTTGTTTTAGATTTTGTGGGAATTTGTGTAGATTCTGTGGGATTTTTCTGGAATTTGGTGGGCCTTTTCAAGGACTTTGTGTGGTTTTGAGGAGACTTGAAGAATTTTGAGGATTTTTTTTTATATTTTGTGGAAACTTGTGGAGGTTTTGTGTGATTATTGTGGAATTTTGTGGGATATTGAGGCGATTTAGGGATCTTTAGGGATTTTTCATGTATTCTGTGGGAATTTGTGGAGATTTGGTCGGATTTTTCTGGAATTTGGTAGAGTTTTGAGAAGATTTAGGGAATTCTGCAAGATATTTCTGGAATTTGGTAGTCCTTTTTCAAGGAGTTTTGTGGTTTTGAGGAGACTTGAAGAATTTTGAGGAATTTCTCTTAGATTCTGTGGAAACTTGTGTAAGTTTTTGGGATTTTTGTTGAATTTTGTCGGATATTGAGGCGATTTAGGGATCTTGAGGGATTTTTCATGTATTTTGTGGGAATTTGTGGAGATTTGGTGGGAGATTTTTCTAGAATTTGGTCGTGTTTTGAGAAGATTTAAGGAATTTTGTGGGATTTTTCCTGAAATTTTGTTGGATACTGGGGAGATTTTGTGGGATATTTGTGGAACTTTGAGGGGCTTTTCTGGAATTTTGTGAGATTCTGTAGAGAACTGACGAATTATCAGGGATTTTTCATGTATTCTGTGGGAATTTGTGGAGATTTGGTGGGATTTTTGTGGATTTTGGCCGTGTTTTGAGAAGATTTAGGGAATTTTGTGGGATTTTTCCTAAAATTTTGTTGGATACTGGGGAGATTTTGTGGGATGTTTGTGGAACTTTGAGGGACTTTTCTGGAATTTGTCAGAGTCTTCTTGAATTTTGTGGAAATTTCCGGAGATTTTGTGAGATGTTGCAGGAATTTTGTGGGATTTTTGTGGAATTTTGAGGAATTCTCTTGAATTTTGTGGGATTTGGAGGAGACTTGAAGAAGTTGGAGGGATTTTTCCTAAATGTTGTGGAAATTGGTGGAGATTTTGTGAGATGTTTCAGGAATTTGTTTGGATTTTGAGAAGATGTAGGGAATTTTGTTGGATTTTTGTGGAATTTTGAGGATTTCTCTTGAATTTTGTGGGATTTTGAGGAGACCTGAAGAATTTTGCGGGAATTTTCTTAGATTTTGTGGAAATGTGTGGAGATTTTGTGAGATGTCTGTAGAATTTTGTAATGTTTTGAGAAGATGTAGGGAATTTTGTGGCATTTTTCTGGAATTTTGAGGGGCTTTCAAGAACTTTGTGAGAGTTTTTTTGAATTTTTTGGAAATTTGTTGAGATTTTGTGAGATGGTTCTGGAGTTTGGTGGGATATTGAGGAAATTCAGTGAATTTGGAGGGAATTTTCTTGAATTTTGAGGAAATTGTTGGAGATTTTGTGGGATGTTGCAGGAATGTGGTTGGGTTCTGAGAAGATTTAGGGAATTGTGTGGGGCTTGTACAGAATTTGGTGGGATTTCTCTTGAATTTTGTGGGATTTCTATTGAATTTTATGGGATGTTTGTGGGATGTTTGTGAGATGATTGTAGGATGTTTGTGGTATTTGGAGGAGACTTGAAGAATTTTGCGGGACTTTTCTTGAAATGTTTGGAAATTGGTGGAGATTTTGTGAGATGTTGCAGGAATTTGTTTGGGTTCTGAGAAGATGGAAGGAATTTTGTGGGATTTTTGTGGAATTTTGAGGATTTCTCTTGAATTTTGTGGGATTTGGAGGAGACTTGAAGAATTTGGAGGGAATTTTCTTAGATTTTGTGGAAATTTGTTGAGATTTTGTGAGATGGTTCTGGAATTTGGTGGGATATTGAGGAAATTCAGTGAATTTTGAGGGATTTTTCTTGAATTTTGTGGAAATTGTTGGAGATTTTGTGGGATGTTGCAGGAATTGGGTAGGGTTTTGAGAAGGTTTAGGGAATTTTGTGGCATTTTTCTGCAATTTTGTGAGGCTTTTCCAGAATTTTTGGTGATATTGAGGTGATTTGGTGGGATGTTTCTGGAATTTTGTGGGATTTTTCTGGGATTTGTACGAGACTTGAAGAATTTTGCGGGATTTTTCTTGAATTGTTTGGAAATTGGTGGAGATTTTGTGAGATGTTGCAGGAGTTTGTTTGGGTTTTGAGAAGATGTAGGGAAGTTTGTGGCATTTTTCTGGAATTTTGAGGGGCTTTCAAGAACTTTGTGAGAGTTTTCTTGAATTTAGTGGAAATTTGTTGAGATTTTGTGAGATGGTTCTGGAATTTGGTGGGATTTTTGTGGGATTTTGAGGATTTGTCTTGAATTTTGTGGGATTTGGAGGAGACTTGAAGAATTTGGAGGGAATTTTCTTGAATTTTTTGGATATTGGTGGAGATTTTGTGAGATGCTGCAGGAATGTGGTTGGGTTTTGAGAAGATTTAGGGATTTTTGTGGGATATTCGTGGAATTTTCAGCAGCTTTCAAGTATTTTGTGAGAGTCTTCTTGAATTTTGTGGAAATTTCCAGAGATTTTGTGGGATGTTGCAGGAATGTGGTTGGGTTCTGAGAAGATTTAGGGAATTGTGTGGGGCTTGTACAGGATTTTGTGCGATTTCTTTTGAATTTTGTGGGATTTCTCTTGAATTTTGTGGGATGTTTGTGGGATGTTTGTGGGATGTTTGTGGGATGTTTGTGGTATTTGGAGGAGACTTGAAGAATTTTGCGGGATTTTTCTTGAATTGTTTGGAAATTGGTGGAGATTTTGTGAGATGTTGCAGGAGTTTGTTTGGGTTCTGAGAAGATGGAACGAATTTTGTGGGATTTTTGTGGAATTTTGAGGATTTGTCTTGAATTTTGTGGGATTTGGAGGAGACCTGAAGAATTTTGCGGAATTTTCTTAGATTTTGTGGAAATTTGTTGAGATTTTGTGAGATGGTTCTGGAATTTGGTGGGATATTGAGGAAATTCAGTGAATTTTGAGGGATTTGTTTTAGATTTTGTGGGAATTTGTGTAGATTCTGTGGGATTTGACTGGAATTTGGTGGGCCTTTTCAAGGACTTCGTGTGGTTTTGAGGAGACTTGAAGAATTTTGTGGATTTTTTTTTATATTTTGTGGAAACTTGTGGAGGTTTTGTGTGATTTTTGTGGGATTTTGTGGGATATTGAGGCGATTTAGGGATCTTGAGGGATTTTTCATGCATTTTGTGGGAATTTGTGGAGATTTGGTGGGATATTTTTCTAGAATTTAGTCGTGTTTTGAGAAGATTTAGGGAATTTTGTGGGATTTTTCCTGGAATTTTGTTGGATACTGGGGAGATTTTGTGGGATATTTCTGGAACTTCGAGGGACTTTTCTGGAATTTGGTGAGATTCTGTAGAGAACTGACGAATTATCAGGGATTTTTCATGTATTCTGTGGGAATTTGTGGAGATTCGGTGGGATATTTTTCTAGAATTTGGTCATGTTTTGAGAAGATTTAGGGAATTTTGTGTGATTTTTCTGGGATTTTGTTGGGTATTGAGGACATTTTGTGGGATGTTTCTGGAATTTGGTGGGGCTTTTCAAGAATTTTGTGGTATTTTGAAAAGATTTAGGGAATTTTGTGGTGTTTTTTCTTGAATTTTGTGGGAAACTGTGCTGATTTTATGGGGCGTTTCTGGAATTTGGTCGAGTTTTCAGAAGATTTAGGGATTTTTGTGAGATTTTTGTGGGATGTTCTGGGAATTGGTGGAGATTTTGTGGGACATTCCTGTGAATTGGTAGGGTTTTGAAATGATTTAGGGAGTTTTGTGGGACTTCTCTGGAATTTTGTGGGTTTTTTCTGGAATTGTGTGGGATTCTGAGGAGACTTGAAGAATTTTGAGGAATTTGTTTTAGATTTTGTGGGAATTTGTGGAGATTCTGTGGGATTTTACTGGAATTTGGCGGGCCTTTTCAAGGACTTTGTGTGGTTTTGAAGAGACTTGAAGAATTTTGAGGATTTTTTTCATATTTTGTGGAAACTTGTGGAGGTTTTGTGTGATTTTTGTGGGATTTTGTCGGATATTGAGGCGATTTAGGGATCTAGAGGGATTTTTCATGTATTTTGTGGGATTTTGTGGAGATTTGGTGGGATATTTTTCTAGAATTTGGTCGTGTTTTGAGAAGATTTAGGGGAATTTTGTGGGATTTTTCCCGGAATTTTGTTGGATACTGGGGAGTTTTCGTGGAATGTTTGTGGAACTTTGAGGGACTCTTCTGGAATTTGGTGAGATTTTGTAGAGAACTGACGAACTATCAGGGATTTTTCATGTATTCTGTGGGAATTTGTGGAGATTTGGTGGGATTTTTCTGGAATTTGGTAGTTTTGAGAAGATTTAGGGAATTCTGTAAGATTTTTCTGGAATTTGGTGGGCCTTTTCAAGGACTTTGTGTGGTTTTGAGGAGACTTGAAGAATTTTGAGGAATTTTTCTTGGATTCTGTGGAAACTTGTGGAGGTTTGGTGGGATTTTTGTGGAATTTTGTGGGATATTGAGGCGATTTAGGGATCTTGAGGGATTTTTCATGTATTTTGTGGGAATTTGTGGAGATTTGGTGGGATATTTTTCTAGAATTTGGTCGTGTTTAGAGAAGATTTAGGGAATTTTGTGGGATGTTTCTGGGATTTTGTTGGGTATTGAGGACATTTTGTGGGATGTTTCTGGAATTTGGTGGGGCTTTTCAAGAATTTTGTGGTATTTTGAAAAGATTTTGGGAATTTTGTGGTGTTTTTTCTTGAATTTTGTGGGAAACTGTGCTGATTTTATGGGGTGTTTCTGGAATTCGGTCGAGTTTTCAGAAGATTTAGGGATTTTTGTGAGATTTTTGTGGGATGTTCTGGGAATTGGTGGAGATTTTGTGGGACATTCCTGTGAATTGGTAGGGTTTTGAAATGATTTAGTGAGTTTTGTGGGACTTCTCTGGAATTTTGTGGGGTTTTTCTGGAATTGTGTGGGATTCTGAGGAGACTTGAAAAATTTTGAGGAATTTGTTTTAGATTTTGGGGAATTTGTGTAGATTCTGTGGGATTTTTCTGGAATTTGGTGGGCCTTTTCAAGGACTTTGTGTGGTTTTGAGGAGACTTGAAGAATTTTGAGGATTTTTTTTTATATTTTGTGGAAACTTGTGGAGGTTTTGTGTGATTTTTGTGGGATTTTGTGGGATATTGAGGCGATTTAAGGATCTTGAGGGATTTTTCATGTATTTTGTGGGAATTTGTGGAGATTTGGTGGGATATTTTTCTAGAATTTGGTCGTGTTTTTGGGAAGACTTATCTATCTATCTATCTATCTATCTATCTATCTATCTATCTATCTATCTATCTATCTATCTCCCTCTCTATATATCTCCCTATCTATATATCTCCCTATCTATCACCCTATATGCATTTCTTTATTATAGATTTGTATATTTTAATTTCTATATTATTCATTTAAATGCCAAGCTTTTAAATAAATAGGGGAACCGAGTGAGAGGAGTGGCAACATGGTACGGGTTGTCGCGAGTGCCAGAAGCCCGAAAAAGCGGCCGCGCCAAGGACCCCGGCAGAGTGCGGCGTCGTCACCGCTGCCTGTCGGCACCCGACCGGCTCGCGCTCGGCCCCGGTGCCGCCGAGCACACAGCCCGTGTCCGCACGGCTGGAACAACCGTGGAAAATTGCGACGGGGCGGCGTCGACGCTGGGGTGTTTGTCAGGCAGTCGAATTCACGCACCCACTGCCCGGGGTCCTTCCATTTTCCCGCCTTTTTGGCCGCCATCCTTGGAAGGACAAGCCGGCCGCGACCTGGCAGCCATCTTCTGCGTGGCGTGACATACCTTCCGCCCTTCCTCGCCGCCATCTTTGCTGTGGCTGAAGCCACTTCCGGTAGAGCGGCCATCTTTGTTATGGCACAATTAAGGCCCCCGCTGCTCTCA
>NW_028256063.1:0-54000 GCF_971803275.1 Cyanistes caeruleus | reverse complement strand
AATGATAAAATGACATCATCCCATTGTGAGATGCTGCACCCAGGGGGAGGAGCCAAGCATTCCTGCATGGATATAATCTGGGAATCAGAAGACCACAGGCAGTCTTTGTCCACTGGTTTCCCAGAGGAGAGACCATACCCATCTACAGCACCAGAACTTCAGAGGTAAGCTACAATCTTCTATGGGATCATTGCTTCAACAGAACCACATCTGTTTCTCCAGGAGGACTGCAGCCACCATTTAATCAGACTGCTACCAGCACCCTGACCAACGGGGTGTAAGGTCCTGGCTCTGTTGGTGCGTTGCTTTCTGTTCGTTTTGTTGGGGTTTTTTTCTACTGCTGCATTTTCATTTTCCTTTCTTTAGTAAAGAACTTATATTCCTTTTCCCATATTGTTACCTGAGAGCACTTTGGTTTCAAGATTATAATAATTCGGAGGGGATGGGATACTTATATTTTTTATCCATTTCAGTGGTGATTTCTGCCTTCCTTAGCAAACTCCTTTCAAACTAAGTCACGTCAGAGGCCCAGGTGACTTCTAGAGATGGGCTTGGTAAGAGGGACCATCAAACTCAATGTGCTCATTCCTTGTTTTCTCTCAAACCAGGAGTTTCCAATCCCAAACTTTGGCTGGATGGAGAAGGAGGCTATGAGGAAGAGGAAGATGCTCCAGGACACCCAGGCAGGTGAGGAGGAAGTCAGTGCCCCTTTCCCCCTCTCTCCTGCTCCATCTCCCAGCCCAGCCTGGCCCCCGGCTGCAGGACAACCCCGCTGCCGACGCCGTCCTGCCGGGGACGCACTGGGGGGATCTCCTTCCCCTTCCCTCTGGCACGGAGGCAAATCCCATCCTCTCCTTGTCCTTCCTCCCCCAGACAAGGAGCTGAGGATGGAGACCAGGGAGGACAAATCCTCACAGCAGAACCTGGTGGAAGAGGCCATTGTGAGCAGCTCCACAGTGCAGGAATCCAACGGGGAGGAAAATCCCCAGAGATCCCACAGGAGGAGGGGCTCCAAACCCATCCCAGGGTGCTCTGAGGAGGAAAGACCCACCCTGTGCCAGGAAGGCGGCCGGAGATCCAGCCAGGGCTCTGAGCTGGTGGTCCATGAGCAGCTTCAGGATGGGGAGAAGCCCTACAAGTGCTTGGAGTGTGGGAAGAGCTTCAGCCACAGCAACAGCCTGATCCGTCACCAGATGATCCACACTGGGGAATGGCCCTATGAGTGTGGGCAATGTGGGAAGGGCTTCAGCTGGAGGTCCCACCTCATCATTCACCAACGCATCCACACTGGGGAGAGGCCCTACGAGTGTCCTGAGTTTGGGAAGAGATTTCAGACCAGCTCCAATCTCCTCAGGCACCAGCGGATTCACACGGATGAGAGGCCCTTCCGCTGCCTTGACTGTGGGGAGGGCTTCAAGCGAAACTGCGACCTCATCACCCACCGGCGCATCCACACTGGGGAGAGGACCTACAAGTGTCCCCAGTGTGGGAAGAGCTTCACCCAGAGCTCTAACTTGACCCAACACCAACGGAGACACCACTAAGGGAAGCCCTGCAAATGCCCCAAGTGCAGGAAGAGCTTTGTGCACTGCCCCAGCTTCATCCCCCATTGAAGGATCCCCATTGGGAAGAGACCTGGTGATCCATGTTCCCTGCTATCCATGCTGGGAAGACACCTGTACCTTTTTCTGCCCATGGCAATGTCATGATGTGGGATTAAAGAACATGAGGGTCTGGCCATGGCCCTTTTGTTATATTCAATCCCATCTCAGGTCATTGCCAGGGGCAGGAAGAGGACTCCCTCTCTCTCACCAGAGTAGAAGGGTGTCCTTTCCTGGCAGGAGGAAATGCATGTCCAGGAAGAAACAGTCGGTGGTGTTTTAGTTTTCCCTGTGAATGGTTTGTCTTATCCTTTTTGTTACCAAAATTTTTTCTGTTCCTGTTTTTGCCTTATCTCGTTGCTGTCCTCAATAAACTGTTCTTATCCCAGCCTGGGATCTTTGCCTTTTGTGCTTTCCATGGGAGGTGGGAGGGAAGAGAGCAGCAGCGCAGTTTCAGCAGGAGCAGGAAATTGGGGAATGCCATTCCTGAAGCCCAGCCCATGGAAACCGAGCATCCCAGGTGGTACCAGGCCTGGTTGCCATGGCAGCAGCCTTGGGAGCGGGTCCCTGGCTGGGGGCTGCGGGAACCTCTTCCCTCTGGTGCCCAGGGACAGGAGTGGAGGGAGCGGCTGGAGCTGAGGCGGGCAGGTTTAGGCTGGATGTGAGGAAAAGGTTTTTCCCGCGAGGCTGCTGGGGCACTGAACAGGCTCCCCAGGGAAGGCTCCCAGCTCCAGGGCTGGCTGAGCTCCAGCAGCGTTTGGCCAGCGCTGCCAGGCACAGGCTGGGATTGTTGGGGTGTCCTGTGCAGGGCCAGCAGTTGGACTGGAGGATCCCCATGGCTCCCTCCCAACTCAGCCAATTCTGTGGCTCTGGGATCCCATGAGCCTGGGGATGGGACTGCAAATGGTTGCCATGGCAACGGGCTCTGGCTCCAGGTCTGAGCTGGTGTCCATGGCAACCACCCCTGGCATGGGGTCTCCATGGAGCTGCCGAGGGACTGACCATAGCAACAGGGGCTGTGATGGTTGCCTACTACATTTCAGATTTGTTGCAGGCCCTCAGATGGGCTCCATGGCAACATTCCAAGTGTCTCCGGCTATTCAGGAGCCGGAATGTGACACGCACTCCCAGGGCTTCCTGCCATGGGCAGAGTGGGAGCTTCAGGCAAAAGCTTTATTCCTTTATTGGAGAAACTCCTGCTGAGTCATGAGGTGGAAAAATGACACCCAACAGCCATCAAGGATCCTCAAACCCCTCCAGGACGCCTCGGCTTTTAAATTCCTTCTAAGAGAGGAGACTGGGAGCAGCTGGATCCAATCCCAGCCCCAGACTTTGTCAAAGGTTTATGTGTAAAAGGTTGGACTGGTGGAACTGAACTGTAATGCAATTTGTCCCACAGGATTAACAAGTAGGGCCTCATCCCTACTTGATTTTCCTATTCCAGTTGGTTTTGGGGACTCCAGCGAACCCGCTCCTTTAATTTCCTCCTCGGTTGCCCGGGTGTCAGGGGACCCTGAAGCTTTAAGGATTGTTGTGGCCACTGTCAGCACGACTGCAAGGGCCGCAGTGCAGCGGGGCCCGGCCCGACCGGCAGCCGGGTACCTCCTCAAAGGTGGAAGCAAGAGAGAGATTTCCCGGGCTTGCCTGTCTGCAAAATGTCAGTCTCACCGAGGTGGATCCAGCTTTTTAAATGCTTTAATAGGTAGTCAGTTCCCACAGCTAGCCAGCTCTTGGATTTTGCTTGGCACAGGGGCAGCTCTCGCTTAGCAGCTCCTCTCAGTAAAATCATTTCCATGGGGGGCTTCTTCCCTGCTCACCAAATAGCAATTCATGCAAAAACAGCACAAACTGTTCTTCCTGTCCTCCTATCTTTGCCAGAGAGTGCCTTTCAAAGGGATAATAATTGGGAGTGAGGGGGTTTACATTTTCCATTGCAAAGGAGCCTCCTGCCTCCCTTAGCAGGCCCCTGTCTTTCAAACGAAGACACACACGGTCTCCTTTTGCACCTTCACTTGGCCCCAGCCACTCCTGATCATTTGAAGGAGCGGCTCAGAAGAAGGGGCTGCAATCCCCCAAGGCCTGGGCTGCTCCAGGCCTCTCCTGGTGCCTTGGGCTGTTGAAGGGGTGCCGGGGTGGCCTTTATGACACAGGAACGGGGTGCTGGGGTGGCCTTTGTGACACAGGCACAGGGTGCCGGGGTGGCCTTTGTGACACAGGCACGGGGTGCCGGGGTGGCCTTTGTGACACAGGCACGGGGTGCCAGAGTGGCCTTTGTGACACAGGCACAGGGTGCCGGGGTGGCCTTTGTGACACAGGCACGGGGTGCCAGGGTGGCCTTTGTGACACAGGCACAGGGTGCCGGGGTGGCCTTTGTGACACAGGCACGGGGTGCCGGGGTGGCCTTTGTGACACAGGCACGGGGTGCTGGGGTGGCCTTTGTGACACAGGCACGGGGTGCCAGAGTGGCCTTTGTGACACAGGCACGGGGTGCCGGGGTGCCCTTTGTGACACAGGCACGGTGCGTCAGGGGCCGTGGTGACGCGGGACCTTGCGGTGCCCAAAGTCCATTGTGACATGGCAGAGCCCCGCCCCGGCTGGGGGGTATATAAAGGGCTTGTGGGGCCCGGGTCAGTCCCAGGACAGTGGCTGTGTCCAGGTACGTGTGTGTGCCAGAGGACTGCAGGCACGGAGGAGGAGAAGGCGAAGCCCAAGTCCCAGCCCCGCCCAGGCCCTGGCCCGGCTCACAGAGAGCCCAGGCCTTGAGGGAGCAGCAGGAGGAGGCTGAGAGGGCGAGCAGAGGGAGGAGAGGAGCCGTGGAGTCCTGCGCTGAGGAAGAGCCAGAGCTCTGCCGAGGAGAAATGAACAAGTTCCAGCAAGGGACTCCAGGGGAAGCCTGCACTGAGCCACAGCTGTCCCCAGGAGAAGCCCAGAGCTGCCAGGAGCTCTCTGAGTGGGATGAAGGCCTTGAGCAAGAGCTGGTCCAAGTATGGGGGAGCTACTGGCATTTCTGGGACTGGGATGAGGGCAGGGAGCAAGAGCCCTCCCCAGCTGTCTCCGAGTGGGGCGAGTGCAGGGAGCAGGAGCCGTGGCAGGCGGACAGCGATCACTGTCAGGAATTCTCAGATTGGGAAGAATCTCCTGAGCAGCGGCTGTCCCCAGGAGAAGGCACGAGCCGCCGGGCACTCTTGGATTGGGAAGCTTGCCGCAAGCAAGAGCTGTGCCAGGATGGCCAGGAGGTGACTGGAGGCAAAGCAAAGAGAAAATCCTCCAGGTCCAGCTGGGATGATGACAGTGATGGAGAGCTGGCTCAGGACAGCAGGGAATACTGCGACATCCTGTGCAGCCAGCTCAAGGCCTGGCAGCGGGAGGACGATGACTGGGATGAGGTGAGCGTCCTGGAGCTGCACGAGGAAGGAGAAGAGGCCAGGCAGCAGAGACTGGCAGATTTAGCCCAAGAGGGAATCCTGCTGCCCGTCCCTCGAGAAGCTTGGGTGGAGTGCCAGGAGCCCGAGCTGTGCCCGCAAGAGCAACTCTGTGCCGGGCCTGGCCCTCTGGCAGCCCAAGCCACGGCGGAAGATGTCTCTTCTCCTGGGCAGCCGCTTCCCCACAGAAAAGGCCGCTCGCTCTTGAGGCGGGTGCTGCGGGGGCTGCGGGCACTGCAGGGGCTGCGGGGGCTGTTCCGCTGCCCCTGCCTGGCGGCACAGCCACAGGATCAGCGCCCGCTGCCAGCAGCACCAGGCTGCAGATGGCGGCTGCCCCGCGGCCTGCCCGGCGCCCCGAGGGAGCCGCACGGGCTGCCCCGGCCTGCGCTGGCCCTGCAGGCCGAGTCGGCCCCAGCCGCTCTGCGGCACCCCCGGGGCGGCTCCCCGAGGGCACACGGCAGCCCAAAGTGGCACCCAAAGGGGGACCCTCGCTGCCGGGGCTCAGCGCCGCATCCCGGCCCATCGTCCGGCCGGGAAGGCACCTGGAAAGTCATCGGCTCCCAGCGGCAGCCTGGCACCGCCAGCGGCACCCCTGCACCGGGGGCCCGAGGGCCACAGCCACACGGCTCTTGGCCCTTTGCAGGGACACTGGCTCCAGCTCCTCCCTGCTGGACTCCAAGGCCATTTCCTCTCCTCCGGAAAGGACTCCATGCTGATCCTGGGGCACTTTGGCCATGAGGAATGGACACAGACAGGAGGTGTTGCTCCCAGGACACGACGGCGGCCTGCTGGACTGCAACACACACAATTCTAACAAAAGAAAAGAAAGTTGTGTTTAGGAAGTAATAGTAGAAAAGAAAAAAACCCCAAACCCCGCCCTCCCCTCCCCCCCCTTAAAACCTGCATAAGACCCTCCAGAAACCAAAAAATGATAAAGAATAAGAATAGGAATATTAGGAAGAAGAGGTAGAAGCTGAAGTAGATGAAGACGTAGTACTACTTAAAACATGGAAAATTAAGAATAAGAGTAAAATGTTGGAGTCTGGAGTACAGAGTGTGTGCCCTTGTTTCTGATACTTAGTTATAAGATCCAGGTATAAGTTCCCCCAGGCAGGGCAGGTCCCTGGGTGCTGCCCCTGGCCCAGATAGTTTTCAGATGGAAAAAACTATCAGAAGTAAGGTTTTAGAAGACAAAATGTTTTCCCTGCTGACAGCACCGTAAGGAATAGCTGCAGGGCAGAGTTTTAAAAACAGAGGTTGTCTTGACCTCTCTTGACCTCTCTTCAGCCTTGCATGGTGCTTAGTATGATAGATCACGGGAAAAAATATTATAGTGGTGTGGTAGCAGCCTCAGGGAGACAAAGAGTTACATTGTCCCACCCCAAACCCCTTGAGAAGGGCAGCCCAGGTGTTCTGATTGGGTTTGAGTCCCTGCAGGGTTCTCCCTTGCTGTGCTTCTACTGGTCCCTGACCCTGAACTCCACCCTCAAAGGTGGAAACCCTCGGGGGTTCTGTCCCTCAAAAACCCCTGCTGTGCCTCTGTTCGGGGCTCTCTGTTCTGGACCTGACTTTGTTCCCATGCTGAATAAATGGTTTCATGAACTGGGAGCCCGTCTCGGTTGGTGTTTGATGCTGGTCCCCAGAATCCTGCTGCTTCCCTGGACGAGATCCTGAGGTTGCTGACTGCAACATATGGTGAGAGATTGCGTGGCATCCAGCAAAGCAAGAGAACAGCAGGATCTGGCTCCATGGACACCTCGTAAGTCACCGGCTGATGGCTTGAGAGCCAGCAAGACCCCCGCCTAAGAAATGAGGACTCGAGAGTACCTGGCAGGAAGGCTGGGTTGGGAGTGTCTCGGGCATGGGGACGAAAAGGGGTTACGGAGGTGTGGGAGCCGAGACCAGACACTGGGACACCTTACACCACCCAACGAGACGTATCATGGACGATATTAACATTATGGACGATTATATTAACATTATGGACGATTATGGATGGTATGGCTCTTCTGGTGGACTGTTTTTGTCTTCTGTGAAGTTCCTTTTTTTTTTTTTGGTGTATACCTCCCTGTACCTTCCCCTTTCCACTGTTCCGAAGGGCAGGACAAAGGGTGAAAAAAGCCAAGATGGCTCGGGGCTGCTGCCAACTCCCCGTCACCCCGGTGTCTTTCTGCCATCCCATCCCTGTTCTGAAGGCATGGGATGGAGAACATCCAGAGTGATGCGGGTCTGCTGCCATCTGCCCCCTGTTCCGTGTCCTCCTTCACCCCCTGTCTTTCCATATTCCCCATTCCCGGTCCAGGAAAGTCAATCCCGGCCTCCCCCCATCCCAAGATGGCTCTGGCCACGCGGTCTGGGATCCCTTGTTTCCCGCCTTGCTCCTTCTTTTCCAGCCCCGAACCTTCCCTTCCCCCAGTAACTCCTGCTTCGCTCCCACCCCTTTGTTCGGTGCTCCACCCCTGGGGGCTCTGCCTTTTCCATCCTGGGCAACACCTCCTCTGGGGAGATCGAAACTGGAACTGAGCTCCCAGAGCCAGTGTTTCACCGAGATCATCTAAAGCAGCTACACCCACATGGGAACCAGAGCCGAAACTGGAGATGGAAGAACTCTGCCCCTCGTGAGAGGAGATCTAAGAGCTGCATCCTTCCTCAAAGAGAATACTAAACTGGAAGAGACTGAACTAAAAAACCATTATGTTTGCATTAAGTACCATCACCGTTTAATTTGCTCGGCATGGTCTGAGATTTAAGTGTTTGTTTTGAATTTAGTTTTTTCTGTTTGCTTAATGTGTTTTGTTACTGAGTTTCTGTTGTCCCACAAAGCAAAGCGGGTGCTCTGTGGAGGAGGTGAGATTTTAAGGTGTATGTGTGGAAACATTTTAAGCTCCTAATTAAAATTTGAATGAATAAATAAATAAATAAATAAATAGATAAGAAAGGAGCAGATGTGGCAGCAGCCTCAGGGAGACAAAGAGTTACATTGTCCCACCCCAAATCCCTTGAGAAGGGCAGCCCAGGAGTTCTGATTGGGTTTGAGTCCCTGAGGGGCTCTCCCTTGCTGTGCTTCTACTCGTCCCTGACCCTGAACTCCACCCTCAAAGGTGGAAACCCTTGGGGGTTCTGTCCCTCAAAAACCCCTGCTGTGCCTCTGTTCAGGGCTCTCTGTTCTGGACCTGACTTTGTTCCCATGCTGAATAAATGGTTTCATGAACGGGAGCCCGTCTCGGTTGGTGTTTGATGCTGGTTCCCAGAATCCTGCTGCTTCTCTGGACGAGATCCTGGAGTTGTGGACTGCAACAGCAGGGTATTGGATGAAATACACAAATTGACACATTGGGGGATGCAGGGTCTATGTGACCACTCCTTGAGGGAGAACATCTGCATAGGGGTTTATGATATAGCAAAGGCCATCACTCAGGGCTGTGTAACGTGTCAAAGGGTAAACCAACGAGTGATGACGAAGCCCATATAAGGGGGGAGGGAACTAGCGGAGAGACCCTTCTAAAATGTGCAAATTGATTTCACAGAAATGCCTCTAGGACAGGGATACAAACACCTGCTAGTGATCGTAGATAACCTGAACCACTGGCCAGAGGCTTTTCCCACTTGGAATGAAAGAGCGAGAGTAGTAGTCAAAATACTTTTGGAACATATTGTCCCCAGGTATGGGTTAATCAATAACATAGACTCGGACCAAGGCCCCCATTTCACTGCCCGTGTTCTCCAGGAAACCACTGAAGCCCTGGGGATAAAGTGGAGGTTACACACCCCATGGCATCCCCAGAGCTCCAGTCGGGTAGAACGGATGAATAAGACCATAAAAACGACCTTAACCAAGCTGACTCTGGAGACTAAATTAGATTGGATAAAATGTCTCCCTTTGGCTTTGTTGCAAAGAACCCGACCTCCAGCAGATTTAGGGGTATCCCCCTATGAAATGTTATTTGGACTCCCCTTCCTAATTACTCCTTACAGCACTGCCCAGTATACTGAAGGGGAAGAAACCTCAAGGAGGTATTTGGAAACTGTTGTTAAAACTTTAGAAAACCTCAGGAAAAAAGGGTATCTCCCTCAAACTCCTCCCTTAGAGGTAGACACACACCATATTAACCCTGGGGATTGGGTATTGGTAAAATCTTGGGCTAACTCTCCTCTCACTCCAAAGTTTGAAGGACCCTACCAATTTCAACTCGCCACACATACGGCTGTGAGAACCCGGGAAAAAGGGTGGACACACGTGACTCGAGTTAAAGGACCAGTGGCACCACCAGATGGGGAAGTAAACTCTGAAAAAGATCCCTCTAACTGGACTGTTGTCCCCAACACCAAGGACTTGAAAATAACCTTAAGGAGGAAACCCAGAGACTAAAGTCCCCAATCAGGAACTGGAATTATAACAGATGTTGTTAAGTGATCTCTTGGCTGCAACATTTGTGGTTAAGTGTTTCTTTAAAGTTTGTGAAATAATGCTAAAGTGTTTTCCAGTTGTCATTAACTTGTAACTATTGTTATTATTGCTTGAAAAGGTGGAAGAACCCCAAATAGGGCTCGAATCCCTAGCCAAGACTATATCCCTCACAGGGCAGCTTTCCCAAGACCAAAAACAACAACAGTAAAAGGGAGAAGGACAAAAGAGAAATAATAAAGCTGTAAGCCTTGGACCCAGACCCCCAAAAAAGTGTGAGGAAAACCCCAAGAGGCAAGACCAGGGGAGATCAAACATGGTTCCTGCAGGACTCTTGGGAGTCACGGACTGCAGGGAGCCTAAAAGGATCATCACAAGGCTCATGGTAGGTCTGGTGATAGCAATGCACCTCACCAATGCCATGGGGACAGACTCTTGCATGAAATGTTATTATCCCTTGTATGATGGGGAAAATCTAGGGTCCCTGGTAAGGGTCCACACAAATTTGAGTCCTTCTTGCTACAACAAATCACAATTAGAAGAATGCCAAGAAAACGGAAAAACATATTGGATTACCAGAAATACGGCCACTTTTAGAGAACGTCTTTTGGGAGACTGTCCCATGAGGGATACTTGGCTGTGCTTTGAAAAGAACGAACCAGTAAAAGGTGAACCTGATGTGGTAAAGGAGAAAAGAGTGGACATGAGGGTGGGAAATGAAGAATGGGAAAATTTGAGTGGGAAGAACTTGTTCATTGATTTAGTTGAAAACATCAGCAAGGAATTAAATATAACTGATTGTTGGGTATGTGGGAGTACTAAAATGTCTGATATTTGGCCCTGGGAGGGAATTAGCTTGAAACCTTGAGAAATTCTAAGCATAAAACGAACTGGGGAAAACCAAAGAACACCAGGGTATTGGAGAAGGGAAAAGTGTTAAAGGCTAAGGTAATTGGGGAAGACTGTATTCTATGAACTGGAAAAAGATATAGAACCCTGGTGGGACGGATGGCATGCAAAAGATATAACAAAGAATCTAGGAACTAAATGGGTTCCCCAAGAGCCCAACCAATACTGGTCCTTAGAGAAGAGGGAAAAAGGGTGCATTTATCATAAAGGATATAACCTTTATGAATGTGCAGAAAAAGGGATCAATCACTTCTGGGGAATTAGAAGCCTATCAAAGCATTGGGAGTACCCTTATTAAGACAGGGAGGGTTTTTGGGAAGCCCCAGATGTTTTCTTTTGGATCTGCGAGGATGCAGCTTATACACATCTACCAGGAGACTGGTCAGGTAGCTGCACGATTGGGGTGATAAAGCCAGCTTTCTTCCTGCTCCCAAAACAAGCTGGCTCAGAGCTTGGAGTACCACTATATGACAACTTAAAGAGGCCCATAAAAAGGAAGAAGAGGAGTGTAATAAGCATAGGAGGGACCCAGAATTGGAAAGGAACAGTCTGGACCCTGGAGGAAATAATAAGAACTTATGGGCCAGCAACCTGGGCCCAGGATGGGTCCTGGGGATATAGGAGCCCAATATACATGTTAAACAGAATAATCAGGCTCCAAGCTGTAATTGAAATAACATCAAACAAAACAGCCCCAGCCTTGATCATGTAAGTGACCACCTCTCCCAGACCTGATGTACCTGGTGTACCAACTCCGACTGGCAGTAGATTACCTTCTCGCTGATGAGGGGGAAATCTGTGGGAAGTTCAACACCTCTGAATGCTGCCTAGAAATAGACGATAAAAGTGAAGTAATCTGGAACATTTCTAAAGAGATCAGAAAAATCTCCTATGTAGGGAACCAAGAATGGATGCCGATCCTGAATACTGATTGGTGGGATAGTTTCTGGTCCTTTAAGGGCTGGTGGAAAAAGGTGGCATTCATTGGTATAGCGGGACTAGCAGGACTGTTATTTCTTCCCTGTGTCATCCCGTGTCTGATCAGAATAATTACCTCAGTAATACAGTCTAGCAGCACGATCTACAACTCATTAGAAATAACCCAAGAGAAGGGAAAAACTAAGATCCTAATGTTAGAAAGTTCAGAGCTGAAAGAAGCAAAAAGGGTATATGACCAATACCAAAGACTAAAGAAATTTCACTACCTGGAGCCTGAAATAACAAATTGACGCAGGCTGATGCCTGGTCAAATTAAAAGAGGGGGGATATTGTTATAAATAAAAATCCCAATGTTCAAATTATATGTTCCTGTTTCAATCCTAGTTTAGGTGCCTGGATAAGGGGTTTTGGTGTTGTAAGTCCCAAAAGGGTTCACTGTTAAGAAGTTTGTACTTGTTTTATCCTTGCATTTGTATCCCCCTCCCTTACTCTCTTCCAACCCGTCAGGCAATTTAGCCGCTGCTGCCCAGGATGAACTTCCCCATTTCCCATAAAGACTTGCACATGGGTGCATATTAAAATCATATTACCACCTGGGAGCAAAGACAGCCCTGGACAACGAGCCACGCTCAAGGAACATCTGGAGGACCACACTGTGGAGGCAGCAGGGACCTGGGGAGACTGGGTGCGCCAATCCCAGTCCAGCAAGCTGGTTGCCATGACCTGGGCAGGACTTGAGAGGGAAGACACCCCTAGACCTTTGAGCCTGAGACAGAGTCTCCAGGCGATCACAGTGAAGATAGAGGCTCCGGTCCTGCTGACAGTGGATGATGACAGGCCTGTGTGATCCTCCTCCTCCACATTGTCCACGGGGAGCAGCGGCGGCGCGCACACCGAGCCCGCACCTCTAGGCCCAGTTCTCTCTAATAAAGGCTTGTTAATGGGAGCAGAAGGTCTCCTGGCCCTTTAATTTACCACACCTGCACTGCCGGGGAAGGAGGCACAGCTGGGAGGAGGAAGGGGTGGGGGGAAGCTGGTTTTAGGGCTATTAATTTACTTCTCACAATCCTTCACTGAGTTTTTGGAATTTTCTGCCAGAAATCTCCCTCCTCCCCCACTCATCCACAGGGATTTGGGGCAGTTTTCCCTTTTTGGGGGAAATCCGAGCGATGCACTGAGGCACCTAATTAGAGGTGGGAGAAGTGAGGCTCCAGGGCTTCCCGCTGAGCCGGAGCCACCGAACACCCAGGGCAGGGAAAGGCGGGCTGGGAGCTGCGGAGAACTTTGTTTGTGTTGGGAGCTCAATGGCGGCTCGGGCCGGGCCCGTTCCAGGCCTGTTCCTCATCTCCGCCCTTCCCCTCACACAGCCCGGGGGGCCCTGAGAGCGCGGGGCGGGGCTGTGCCGTGTGCAGAGCCCGCCGCTGGCTGCGATTGGCTGCTGCTGCCGTCACTCTTGGCTCCGGCGCGCTCTGATTGGGCAGAGCAGGGACAAGCCCGGCCCCGCTGGCGCCCCCAGGGCGGCCGTGGGGCAGGAGAGCCGCCATTGCCGGAGCGTCTGTGCGGGCCCGGCAGCGGCGGCAGCGGCCGGAGCCCGGTGAGGCGGCGGCGGAGCTCGGAGACGGCCCCAGCCATCGCAGGTGGGAGCCGCGCTCGGTTCTGCGGGGGCTCGGGGCTCGCTGCGGGCCCGGGAGGGGGCGGCAGGGGGCTGTGGCGGGTGGCTTGTGCCGTGGCCGGCCCGTGTTGGCCCTGGCGTGAGGGCGCCGCGGGAGCGGCTGCCCGCGGTCTCCTTCCCGCTGGGGCCTCGGCAGGAGCCGGTGCCGGAGCAGCGCTGGCTCGTCCCGCTTCGTGTCGGTAGCCCGGAGGTGGCTGCGCTGTGCCCGGGGCTGGGCGGGCAAATTCCCGGCGCCAGAGGTTTGTGTGGCCAAAGGAGGCAGAGGAGCGGTGTGAGAGTGACTTTATTGCTGCCCAAAGGGAGAGGCCGTGGGGCATTTGCCGTGCGCTCTCTCCAGCTGCTGGAGGACGCGGCCTCGTTTTTGTCCTGATTTTCCCGGCCGCGTGTCCCTGTCCCTTTCCCCACTGGCGGAGGTGCTTGGAAGGTTCAGACTTCCCCATCTGCCTCCTGCATGTCCCGGTTAATATGTACCCACCACTTTTGTATAACATCCGATATTGATGGCTCTGTTAAGTCTTTGCTCTTCTGGAAGTTCAGGAATTTAGCGGGACTTTGTCAGAGCAGCGGTCCTTGTCAATTAGTAACATTTTCTGAAAGTGATGCTTTTTCCCACTGCTTCCTTATGTGCAAGTCCCTGGCCCTATCTGCAAGCAGATTCACTCATTGGCTCTGTTTTTTCTTCCTGGGTGTTCTTTGATTTTGGGATTGCTCTCGGTGCCCTCATTCTCTGTCCTTTTGTAGCCGTTTGTGGCTCAGGAGGCCTGGCTGCCCCCTGCATCCCCCTCAGCTGCTGAATGAGCTGCACTCAGCAAGGTGTGTGCATGGTGAAAAGGTGAGAGTTGCTGTAGAACGTAAGAGGAGAAACTGCATTCGTTTAACCCATGGTCTGCCAGGGAACCACAAAAAAGTTGCCCGTTCCCATCCTTTCCACATTTGGACCGGTACATTACATTTTTCTTATATCCTTTGTTATCTTTTTCTCCACTTTTCCTCTGTGATCTATTTGCCAACAGCAGTTTGAGTCATTTAACTTTCCACAAACTCTGCCTCCTTTTCCTGCTAAAAGATAATGTGACTCTATCCCATGGTGAAATGTTGTGTTCCTCATCTGGGTGGATTGATTGGGAAGAAAGTCAGGAACTGGAGCTGTCTGGTTGGGTATTATTTTGAGGACATCCTGTAATCTAATTATGCCATGGAAATGATAAATGGGTTCTCTGGCTCCAGATATGAATTTGTTAGGGTTCCCCGGGGCTGGCCCATGGTGTTGCAGGATTTGTTCTGGTGGCCATTCATCTTTTCCCCATTTTTTGGTGCTCCCTCCAGTCAGGGCAGCATCAATTTTGGGCTTTCCTCGAATTAAATCAGCACATACTTGGATTCCCAACTGATTTCGCTTGGGGTAGCAAAAAAACCCCAGTGCTCTAATTCACCCTGGATAACATAGAAAGTGAGAACACAAGTTGGGGTGGGGAGTGGGATGATTCTCCCCCATTTTTTATAGTGAAGTTTTCACAACATTGTCCATTTGCAGTTTTCCTTTTTAGCTTAACCAATTTCTGCTGCAGAGTCAGATATCCTCACCATGGGCTCTGCCTTTAGCTGTGCAAATTCTGCCTGTGCCCCCAGGCAGAGCTTGGGGTGAGGGGCAGAGGAATTCAGCCCAATTCCTCCCCCAGGCAGGAACACCCTGGTACATTGTCCAGGCTTTGCCCCAGGGGTGTTAATTTGCATTTCTAAAGCTCCTCTGCTGGCTGCCTGGAATGAAGCTTCTCTTCCAGGGCAGCCATGGGATGACTCACATGGAGGGCTCCCTCCCCCATCTGCTGTTGCTTTGTTGTTTTTTTAAAACAATTTTCTATTAACTGTTTACATTTTAAAGGGCCTCCTTTCAAGGTCTTCTAGTTTTCAAAATGCAGCTTAAAGGTGAACATGGAAAAACCCATACCATAATTTTGCCATCACTAAGAGCCATGCACAAACATAAAAACAAAAATTAGAAAGAAATCAAGTATTTTCTTTTTCTTCTCTGACTAAAAACTGATTCTCACACCCCTGGCCCAAGCAGAACTGACAACAGAAAAGTAGAATTATTGCAAAAAATTCTTCTAATGGTGTAATCCTTTCACTGAAACTGTGAAAAGCAAAAACTCTCCAACAATGTCTCCAGAGAAATAAGGCATGACTTGATTCTGAACAGAATCATTTCAGCCACACATATTCTGCATCTGCAGAGAAAATCATTCCATGACATGTGAGTTTTACTAGATGTTTCCTGAACTTTAAGCAGTCTGAACCCATAGAAATCCATTGGTTTAGTGTTCATTGTTTCCAAGTTGTGGAGTTCTTAGTGTTTGGTTTCCTGTTGCACCCGGATTTCTGTGTCTCTGATGTGAATTAGGTCTGCACTCCTGGATTTCCTGCTCAGTCTTTTCCAGACCAGGTGTCTCCAGCTGTGCCAGGGCAGTGTCTGGGGTAGATGTTGGTTGATGTTTGCTGTTGGGCCTTGATAATTTTGTTGATTGTCGTTGTCTTTGTGGGAATCTTTTGGGCTGTTCCCAGTCTGTTGAGATGTTAAGCTCATCTCTGCTGAGTGGTGGAACATCCCTTAAAAAAACCCTTTAAAATTCCTTTTCCCAAGGCAAATGCAAACCAAGCCTGACTGGAGAAATCAAATAAAAAATAATTTTACACCTGGTATATTTTCCAATACTCTAATCCCAGCCAGCCCAGAGTGTGAGTGTAATTGAGAGCCAGAGTGGAATTCTCCCGGTGCCTTCCCCAGCAGCTGTGGCGAGGGCAGGCACAGAAAGCCCTGAAGCTCCAGCAGTGCCAGCCAGGATTGTCCCGCAGGGGCTGGAGATGCCAAAGGAGGGTGCCCAGGCCGAGGATTTCAGCAGAGGATCTGTGGGCAGGCCCAGGGGCTTCCCCCGCTGGGGAGCCCTGGCTGCTGCTGCCTTGCCTTCAGTGCAGGCTCAGGGGCGGCTCCCATCCTCCTGCTGCAGCCGGGAAATCCAAATCTGCGGGGCTGCAGAGCCCTTGAGCCGAGGCTGAGGGGTCCCCCCGTGTTCAGCTGTGCTGGGGCTGTTTCTGTGCTCAGGGACACTTGGAATGGGCCGTGCCACTTGGCCACCAGAGCTGCTTCTTTCCACTGCTTCGGCAGGACCCGATGTCCTGGTTGGATGTTGTGAACAGCAGAGTCCCAAGGCAGGGTCTGTGCCAGCCGAGCTTCCTGAGGGAGGGATTCCACAAGAGACAGGATTCTGACCACTGACTGCTTTGAATATACATCCCTGATCTCCTCCCTGCACTAGGTGGAGATTTACCAGGGTAAGGAATTCCAAAGATCAGTTCCAAGGGAGTTAATTGAATATCTGCCCTGGGTCTGGCTCTTATTCTTGCCAAAGCCAAAAGCTGTACCCATGGAATCTTGGTTTCTATCAGCGGCTTCCAGAGGTGTTTCTTTGTTTCTCCATTCATTCTTCTTACCTGACCTGAGCACTGGGGGTGCCTGGGGTTGTGGAGGTCCCATTGTATTCTTAAAGCTGCCATAACCCCCCTGGAGGATCTTTCCTGTAAAGTGAATTCCCCTGTCTGAGTCTGTTGCTTCCACAATAGCTTATCTTGGAATTATTTGTTTTAGAAATCCCTTGATAACTGATCCAGTGATTGCTGAGGAAGTCAGAATTGCTTTTGGCACCCTGTTAGCTGCCCTGGTATCAGCATAAGATATTTAACCCTTCCAGCTGAGGGCATGTCAGTGCCAGGTACTTACAAGCACAGCCAGCTCTGCAGGTTGAGCTGACATGGGGGCTGTGATCTGGGCTTTGTCTAATTCCCTTTCCTTAACAATAGCAAGTCCTGTAATTCATTTCCCTTCTGCTGCCCTTGAAAGCCCATCCATAAACACATTTTCTCCCTTAGGCCAGGGAATGTCTCATCTCTCCCAGCCCGGGTCTGGATCTCTCTCAATTCAATGCAGGCATGGGTTTCTCCCCAGCCCCCTCTCCAGGCTGTTCAAACAGGAGGCTGGGTTAAACCCTTCCCCTGTCCTCAATTCTAAATCCTCCTGTGCCACTGAACAAGTTTCATACTGCAGTCACCGAGCTCTGCTCATCCATTTAGGGGCTCTGTTGGGGTGCGTGGGAGAAGGTGAGGAGGGGTCCCCGGGGGTCGTGTCCCCCCCCGGGAGCGCCTGTGACTCCCCCATGTCCCCCCCATGCCGGGCTCACCCCCTTTTGTCTCTGCCAGAGCTCCTGACCCAGCTCCTGCTGTGCCCTGGGAGGGGCTTTGGGGAGCCCCCCTGGGACCCCCTTGGATCCCCATTCCTGGGCCCTGGGATCCCCCCGCATCTCCTTGCCCAGCTCCGGGACCCCCTGCACCCCCTTCTCCTGCACCAACAGCGCCCTGCACCCCCTTTCCCGGGGATCCTCCCCTGGCAGCCCCTGGATCCCCCGGTTCCGTCAGCCCGGGGACCCCCGGAGCCCCATTCCCGGCCATCCCGGGGCACCGCACCCCCAGGCCTCCCTTTCCAGGGAAAGCCGAGCTGGGCACGGGGCTCTCCAGCCGCTCTGGCATTTCTGATCACCCAAAGGAGAGGGACAGAGCAGCAGAGAGAGAGAGAAGGAGATTGGGAATCGGGGCTCGGGCTCCCAGCGCCCGCTCCTGCTCCGCCGGGGCTGGGGAGCCGCAGCCGCAGGAAAAATGGGATCCGCGGATGCCGGGGCTTCCCCCGCTTTGGGCCGAAGCCGGCGGGTTCCAGGCAGAGTTTGGGCGCAGGGCCCGGGAGTTCAGCCCAGTTTGTCCCGGGGGTCCCGCAGTGCGCGGCCGAGGAGGGTCCCGGGGAATCCCGGGAGGGGATCCAGGGGAATTCCCTGGAATTGCCCCGTCCCCTCCCCCCGCGCTCCCTCGGGCACTTTCGCTTCCGCCTTGCCCGCCCTGCGCCGCCGGGATCTGCCCGGCGACCGGTGACGTCACTGCAGCCTCGGGCTGCCACTGGCGGGCAGCAAAGAGCGGCGCCAATGGCGGGGCCGGAGGCGGCTCTGGGGGGGCGGGGCTGGGGCTGTGGGCGGGGCCGCAGCGGAGCAGCGCGATGGCTCCAGCGCTGGGGCCGGGGGCGCTCCCGGGGGGGCGGCGAGAGGTGAGGGGGACCCCGGCACCGGGACTCTTTGATCGCCCATTCCGGAGCGCCGAGGGGCCTCTAAACCCCCATTCCTGGGCTCCGGCATCCCACCGAACCCCCATTCCCGGCCGTGGGTCCCACCCTGCACCCCCTTATCCGGCACCAGGAACGCCTGCACCCCTTTCCCGGCCATCCCGTCTCAAGCAGCCCTCAGAGCCCCCTTCTTGACCCATTTACCCCCCGGACCCCTATTCCTGCCTCTCCCAGCAGCCAGCCCCTCCTTTCCTCAGCACTCAGGACACCCGGGACCCCTATTCCCAGCCATCCCGGCTTTCCCTGCCCTGTCCTGGCAATGGGGACAGCGGGGACCCTTGGAGCTCCCTTTCCTGGGTACAGGAACGCCCTGAACTCCAGCCATGCCACATCTGGCTAGCCCTAGCCTCCCCTCTTGTCACTCCTGGCTTCCCCAAATGCCCTTCCCGGCTCTCCCCGTTCCCCCTTTCCTTCAGCCGTGACCCCCCCGATCCCAAATCTCCAAATGTCCCCCCAGTTCTCCTCTCCCTGCGTTCCCTGCACGCGGCGCTGTCGGAGCCCGGCCCGGCCTTCCCGCAGTCCATGTCCATGGGGTCCCTGGCTGGGATCCCCTTCCAGCGCCGCCGCAGCGAGCGGGGCCGGGCGGAGCCGAGCCGGGATCTTGGGATAGCCAGGGCTGGGATCTTGGGATAGCCAGGGCTGGGATCTTGGGATAGCCAGGGCTGGGATCTTGGGATAGCCAGGGCTGGGATATTGGGATAGCCAGAGCTGGGATCTTGGGATAGCCAGAGCTGGGATATTGGGATAGCCAGGGCTGGGATCTTGGGATAGCCAGGGCTGGGATATTGGGATAGCCAGGGCTGGGATATTGGGATAGCCAGGGCTGGGATATTGGGATAGCCAGAGCCGGCACAAGGAGCGGCACCGGCACGGGGCCAGCGGGGAGCTACAGATGCTGCAGCAGCGGCACAGCCAGAGCGGGGCTGAGCGGGGGGAGCCGGGGCTGGGGGTTCTGTGGGGCTGCGATGGCAACTGTGGCACCGCCATGGGGATCCCTGAGATCCAGGCTGAGGGATTAACAAATTCCCTGGCTCACAGCTGCAGGGAATGTCTCCGGAAATATGTCAGATATGGGCAGGAGGTGCTGGAGTGTAAAGGTGGGGAGGGCAGAATTCCCATGGGAATATGGGAATGGGAATGTGGGATTTGTGAGGGCAAAATTTGGGAACCTGGGAATTCCCATGGAAATTCCATGGATGGATCTCAGACATCCCATTCCCATGGGAACTCTGTAGATGTATCTCACGGCCATGCCATTCCCATGGAATTCCATGAGCAGATCTTCCCATCCCATTGCCATGAGAGCCCCAGTCCGGTTTCCCCCCAACCCCATCCTGGGGATCACCCTGGTCCTTGCCATCCCCACCCCCTACAAGACTCCTGGGGGTCTCCCCATGACCCAGCCAGCCCCCCAAACTCTTCCTGGGTCCCCCCTCATACCCTCACAATGAGAATTCAAGGGAGTCCCCCCGTGTCCCCTCCCCCAGGACTTTGGGGGTCCCACCCAACCTGTCCGTGCACCCCCAGATTTCTTCCACAGCCCCCCTGTGATGGTGGAGGGTGGGGGCCGAGTGCTGGTGCCCCCCTGCCTGCAGCAGATCCAGCGGTGAGGGCAGTTTGGGGGGTCCCTCAGCATTTGGGGTCCCTGGGATTTGGGGTGACCCCCCGGGCCCCCCAGGATCTCCCTGAACACGCTGGCGCTGCCCGTGTGCAGTGAGAAGGTTCAAACCCGGCACGGGGTCCCCAGCACTGCCACCCACATTGCCCAGGTACCCCCAAACCTGCCGAGAACCCCCAAACCCCCTGGGACACTCCAACCTCCCCTGATCCCAAACACAGCCCTGGATGCTCCAAAAACTCCCCAAAACCGCAAAACCCCATACAGACATTGAGAAGGTTCATACCTGTCATGGGGTCCCCATGTCCATCACCAGCAGGTTCCCCAAAACAACCTTGAGATCCCAAATTCCACTCCCGGGATTGCCCAGACTCCCTCATCAGGACCCCTGTAAACCCTCTTGGGAACTCCCAAGAAACCACCATGGCCCCAAAAACACCCAGAACTTCTGAAAATCCCCAGGAACCCCTCACAAAGGTTTGCACCCAGCATGGGGACCCCATCATCTCCATCGGCATCACCCAGGTACCCCCAACCCCTCCCGGGACCCCCAACCCCTCCCGGGCTCCACTGCCGGAACCAACGGGAGTGGTGTTGCCCTTTTAAGAGGAGTTACAGTGGGACCCGACAACACCGGGGGCCCTTAAAGCGGCCATGGTAGAGAGAACCCCCAAAATCCACCCTGGGGGGACAAAACATCCCCTACAGGGGCTTGGGGAGGGGACACCCCTAAAAATGTCACTTAAAGCCGTCATGATCCCCCCTCAAAAGGGGCTTGTGGGGCTGCGGCCGCACAAACACCCTAAAATGGGGAGGAAAAAACACCCCTGTAGTGGTGGGATCCCCCCAAAAAAACCTGAAAAAGAGAAAAACTCCTCTTGAGAGGGGCCTGAAGACCCTGAAGGGCCCTGGAAGAGGGACAAGATCCCCTCCTGTGCTGGGGCCTCCCCGAGCCGGGAACTCTCCCGTTCCTGCACTCGGGGGAGCCCCGAACGACGGCGGCTCCTGGGCTGAGCCCCCCTCAGCCGGGGCTGCGGGGGGAACTGGGGGGGCTGGGACGGGGCTTGGGGCTCCTGGGGTGAACTGGGGGACCCTCAGTGCTCCCACCTCCCCCTGTTCCCCTGTCCCGCCCCGTTCCCATTGTTCCCCCAAAGCTCCGCTGCCCCCAGCTCTGTTTGGGGGGGACCCAGCCCTTTCCCATCGTGTCCCGGCCCGGCCCCGCTCACCCGAGGGCTCCGAACCACGCACAGGGACAGAGGAGGGACAGAGGAGGAGGAAGAGGAGGGACAGAGGAGGAGGAAGAGGAGGAGCAGGAGGAGGAAGAGCTGGAGCAGGCAGAGGAGGCTCCACCTGCGCTCCCCGCTCTCTGCATCTGCAGCTCCTTCGGGACCATCGCCCCCCATCCCGCAGGTGCCCGGGGAGGGGGAGCTCGCCCCAAGTACCCCGGGGCTCCCTGGCTTTGGGGTTTTTGGGGGGGATGTTTGGGGATGGCAGGGCTCCAGAGCCGAGCCGCAGATGCCCCTCGGGGGCACCCCGGGGGTCCCCGGGAGGTGTTTTTGGGGGGTCCCGGTGGCGGTGGCGGCAGAGCCCCGGCAAAGGGGCCGGGGGGATGCGGGTCCGGCATGGCCGGGAAAGGGGTTCGGGGCTCCCGGTGCCGGCAGTGGCTGCTCCCAGCATTGCCCAGTTGCTCCCCACGTGTGGCTCCAGTTTCCTCTGCGCCCCACGATAAGCCAAATCACTCCCAGTCATTCCCTATTAGAGTACAATTTGTCTCGATTTTATCCCATTTTCCACATTTTTATCCCATTTTTGCTCTATTTTTTCTAATTTTATCCCATTTTCATAATTATTTTCCCAATTTTTATCCTATTTTTTTATTTTTCCCCATTTTTTTCCTCTTCCCCTCCATTTCTCCCTTTTTTATCTCATTTGTCCTCATTTTTTTCCCAGTTTTTATGATTTTTTTTTTTTATTTTTACTCCATTTTTGCTCAAATTATTCCACAGGTTTTCCTATTTTACCCATTTTTTTCCATTTTTAATCTGTTTTTTCCCCATTTCCCCATTTTACCATATTTTTGCTCCATTTTTCCCCAGTTTTTTCCCCATGTTCTCTCCTATTTTCCCCATTTTCTTCCATATTTTCCACCATTCTTGCAATATTTTTACCATTTTTATTCCTATTTTTACCCTAGTTTTCCCCATTATTTTCCCCATTTTTATTCTGGTTTTATCTCATTTTTCCACAATTTTATCCCAATTTTTTTCCATTTCTTTCTCCCATTTTTCCCAATTTTTCCTCCATTTCCATCCCATTTTCCCCAATTTTTCCCTATTTTTTTCCAATTTTTTCCCTAATTTTGGCTCCATTTTCCCCCATTTTTGCTCCATTTTTCCTGTCATTTTTCTCAGTTTTCCCCCCATATTCTTGTAGTTTCCCCCGACTTTTCCACGTTCTTCCTCCATTTCTATCCTATTTTTCTCGATTTCTCCTTATCTTCCCCATTTAAGTATCCCAAAAATTGAAATTTTGTGGAAAAAAAATAGAAATTTTGGTGGGAAAAAAGGTGCTTTGGTGGCAAAATTCCATGAATTTAAATCACAGCTTTCCCATGATTTTTCCATGATTTTTCCATGATTTCCAGCCAGAAGAAGGTGTGGGATTCATTCCAATATTCTGGAAGCTGGAAGAGGACCAAGCCATCAGTCTTCCAAAAAACCTGGAGCACTCAAAGGTGCAATTCCACCTTTCCCCACTCCCCGGATTCTCAGGTCTGGAAATTCTTCCACAACCTCCCAGGCAGGCAATTCCCAAAATTCCATGGAAAAATGGGATAGTTGGATTCCATCCTGGTTTTTTCCTGATTTTTCCCATTTTTTTCCCAGTTTTTGTCCCCTTTTTTCCTGTTTTTTCCTGATCTTTCCAGATTATTTTCCTCTTTATATTCCTCACTTTTCCCCCGATTTTTCCCAATATTTTCCTAATATTTTCCCAATTTTTTCCCAATTTTTTCTTTCCTTTTTTTCCCATTTTTCCTGATTTTCCCCTCTTTTTTTCCCAATTTTTTTCCTGGTTTTTTTTCCAGTTATTTCTCAAATTTTCCTGATTTTTTCCTGATTTCCCTTGATTTTTCCCTCTTCTTTTCCCAAATTTTTCTGGATTTTCCCCTACTTTTTCTTAAATTTTTCCCTCATTTTCTGTTTTTTTCCCCTGATTTTTCCAAAATTTTCCCTGATTTTCCCACAATTTTTTTCATTATTTTTTCTGATTTTTCCAGTTTTCATTTACTTTTTCTTTTCCTGATCTTTCTCTCATTTTTCATAATTTTTTTCAAATTTTTTTCCCATTTTTTTCCTGAGTTTTCCCTCTGATTTGTCCCAATTTCCCCCCATTTTTTTCTAATTTTTCCTGACTTTTGCCTTTTTTTTCTAAATATTTCCTGGCTTTTTCCCAGTTTTTTCCCATTTATCTGTGGGGTTTTTTTCCCTGTTCTCTTTTCCTCATTTTTTCCCTGATTTTTTCCTTAATTTTTCCCAAATTTTTCCCAGTCTTCTTCCTCTTTTTTTTCCACTTTTTTCCCCATTTTTTCCCTATTTCTTCCCCCATTTTTTCCTGATTTCCCCTCTTCTTTTCCCAATTGTTTCCTGGTTAGTCCCCAATTTTTTTATAGTTTTTCCCTGATTATTTCCCTGTATTTTCTAGTTTTTTTACTGATTTTTCGTGATTTTTTTAGGTTTCTTTCCTCTTACTTCTCAATTTTCCAGATTTTGTTCCTGATTTTTCCTGATTTTTTTCCTGATATTTTCTCTTTCTTTTCCTGATTTTTTTTTCAGTTTTTTCCCAATCTTTTCTCAAAATTTTCCTTGATTTTTGCGGTTTTTCCCATTTTTTTGCCCATTTTTCCCCCTGATTTTTCCCTTTTCCTTTCCCAAATTTTTCTGGTTTTCCCAGTTTTTTCCTGATTCTTTTTCATTGTTTTTTTATGATTTCTTTTCCAGATTTTTTTATCCTTTTCCTGATTTTTTTTCCCTTATTTCCTTTGATTTTTCTTCTTTTTTCACAATTTTTTTCTGATTTTTTCCAACATTTTTCTCAAGTATTTCTGTTTGTTCTTTGATTTTTCCAAATTTTTTCCTGATTTTTCCCAGGGATTTTTGTCTTTCTTTTCCTGATATTTTCCCTTATTTTTATCAAATTTTCCCCAATTTTTTTCATGCTTTTCTCTTTTTTTCCTTCTTTTTCCAGATATTTCTGCCTTCTTTTCTCAAATTTTTCCTAGTGTTCTCCCAATTTCTTCTCAAATTTCACTGATTTTTCCTGGTTTTTTTCCAATTTTTTTCATTATTTCCCATTTTTTCCTAGATTTTATTCCTCTTTGTTTGCTTGTTTTTTTTCCTGACCTTTCCCAGTTATTTCCCAGTTTTATTCCTGGCTTTCCCCATATTTTTCCTATATTTTTCCTGTGTTTTCCAGATTTTTCCTTATTTTCCTATTTTTTCCTGATTTTTTTTCCTGATTTTTCCCCATTTTTTCCTGATTTTTTCCTGATTTTTCCCAGGTTTTTTGCACTTCCTTTTCCTGTTTTTTTTCCTTGATTTTTCACAATTTTTTTCTTGAGTTTCCTCTTTTTTTTCCCAAATTTTTCCTGGTTTTCCCCAATTTTTTGTCAAATTTTCCCGTTTTTCCCAAATTTTTCCCAATTATTTCCTGATGTTTTCTTAATTTTTTTGGATTTCGCCTTGATATTTTTCATTTTCCCTGAATTTTCCCTTCCATTTTCCTTGAATTTATCCTGGGTTTTTTTTCCATTTTTCCCCAATTTTCCAGTTTCCTTCACACTCCCAGTATCATCTCAGTAACTCCCAGTCTGATCCCAGTCACTTACAATCTAATCCCAGTCACTCCCAGGATGAGGCCAGTGGCCCCCAGTTGCTCCCTGGCAGTGCCAGTGTGACCCCAGTAGCCTCCAGTGTGATCCCTGGGACTCCCTGTCTCTCCCAGTATATCCCAGTCAGCCCCAGCACGCTCCCAGTCATTCCCAGCTCCTCCCAGTTGCTCTCAGCATGATCCCAGTTGTTCCCAGCCACTCCCAGTCAATCCCAGTATGATTCCAGTCACCCTCAGTGGGATCCCAGTCTCAGCCAGCAGGGACCCAGCTGCTCCCACTGGGATCCCAGTATGATCCCAGTTGAGTATGATCCCAGAATAGTTGCAATTCTTCCCAGTTCCTACCAGTGTGATCCCAGTTGTCCCTGGAATAGTCCCAGTCCATCTCAGCATGGTTCCACTCACTCCCAGTTGCCCCCACCACTGTTCCAGCTGTTCCCAGTATGGTTATAGACACTCCCAGTATATCCCAGTCGCCCCAGTAAGGTTCTGGTTACCTCAGAATGATCCCACTCTTTCCCACTTCCTCCCAGTATGATTCCAGTTGTGGTCTCAGTTCCCTCAGCATGGTTCCAGTACCTTCCAGTTGATCCCCAGTTGCTCCCAATGTGTCCACATTTTCCTCCCAGCATGGGCCCAGTAGCTCCCAGTAACCCCCAGTCAGGTTCCATTCACACCCACTGTAATCCCAGTGGTTCCCAGTGCTATCCCTGTAGGAGCCATTGTCACTCCCAGTATGGTTCCAGTCACTTCCAGGATGATCCCAGTCACTCCCACTACAATCTCAGTCACTCCCAGTATGAGTTGTTGTACCAGCCACCCCCAGTATGGTTCCAGTCACTCCCAGATACTCCCAGTATGGTTCCAGTCATGGCCAGAGTGACTCCCTGTTACTCCCAGGATGGGCTCAGTTGCTCCCAGTCACCTCCAGTATGGTTCCAGTCCCAGCCAGCCCCTTTTCAGTCACTCTCAGTATGATCCCAGCTAGTTCCAGTAGGATCCCAGTATGACCCCAGCATGGGCACAGCCGCTCCCAGGATTATCCAGTGTGGTTCCAGTTGCTCCCATTTACTTGCACTGTGGTTTCAGTCTCTCCCAGTCTATCCCAGTTGCTCCTAGTCACTCCTTGGGTGCTTCCAATGTGATCCCAGTTGCTCCTAGTCACTCCCAGTCACCCTGAGTGCAGTCCCAGTTGCTGCCAGTATGGTCCCAGTCTTGCACAGCATGGCCCAGCTGCTCCCACTGTGATCCCAGTAGGACCTGAGCATGGTTCCAGTCACTCCCTGTTCCTCTCTGTGTGATCCCAGTTGCACCCAGTTTAATCCCAGTATAGTTGCAGTCCCTCCCCAGATGATCGCAGACCCTCCCAGCATGGTCCCAGTCATGCCCAGTTGCCCCTGGTGCAGACCCAGTCAATCCCAGTTGTTCCCAGTTGTCCCCAGCATGGTTCCCGTTGTTCCCAGCGTGATTTCAATTTCCCCAGGATGGTCACAGACATTCCCAGTATATCCCATGTGCCCTCAGCATGCTTGTGCTCATTCCCAAGGATTCCCAGTTGCCCCAGTAGGGTTCCAGTTACCCCAGTCCAAACCAGTCCCTGCCAGTGCTGCCACTCCTGGGATCCCCCAGCGCTCTCTGTGTTCCCCCCTCCCACATCTCCCCAGAGGAGCCCCAAGGGCTGGCAGTCCCCAGCCAGGGTCCCCAGCCAGCCCCAGGTTGGATCTGCAGCCCCCAATTTTCCCAGTTTCCCTCTCCTTTACCCCGGGCCGGGTTCCCCCCGTCCCCAGCGGGTGGGAGCAGCGGAGAGCCCCGTGCTGCCCATCCCGACCTGTCCCGGCTCCATCCCCGCTCCTGCCGTGGGCTGTGAGGGGTTTGGGAACGGGGCACCGAGGGTGTCGCTGCTCCTGGGGGAGGAGGAGGAGGGATGGAAGAGGAGGGATGAAGAAGGAGAGGGAGAAGGGATGGGAGTAGGAGAAGTGTTGGCGTTAGGGAGGAAGAGGAGGAGAAAGGATGGAAGGGGAGGAGAGGAAGGAAGAGGAGGGACAAAGGAGGATCAGGGTAAGGAGAAGGAACCACGAGGTCGAGCACTCCCTGAATTCACAGCCCCTCACCCATGGGATGATCATCCCCCATCCCACAGGTGCCTGGGGAGGGGGATCTTGGCACAAATATCCTGGGGCGTCCCTGGGTTGGGATTTTGGGGGGATGTTTGGAGAATGAAGAACCCCAAAGCTGAGCAGCAAATGCCCCTTGGGGTGACACTGGGGAGTCCAAGCATCCCTTATTGAGGAGATGGAAATGGGGGGAACTTTTCAGATTCCTGGTACTCCCAGCAGCCTGGGGAGGGCAGGGACTGAGCAGACAGAGGACCCCCAGTACAAGTGTAACCGTCAGCAGCTGGAACAGGGGGGAACCCCTGAACAGCAAAGGGGAGAGACCAGAGATGGGGAACTCCTGGGAGGCATTTTCAGGGCTGAATCTTGGTGTTTGGGATGTTTTTATGGACGGCTGGTGACTTCTAGAGATCGACTTGGGCAGAAAAAACTCCCTAACCCAATGTGCTCGTGAATTGTATTTCTCCCCAAACCAGGATTTCCCATTCCCAAATCTTGGCTGGATGGAGAAGGAGGCTGCGAGGAAGAGGAAGATGCCCCAGGACACCCAGGCAGGTGAGGAGGAAGTCAGTGCCCCTTTCCCCCTCTCTCCTGCTCCATCTCCCAGCCCAGCATGGCCCCCGGCTGCAGGACAACCCCGCTGCCGACGCCGTCCTGCCGGGGACGCACTGGGGGGATCTCCTTCCCCTTCCCTCTGGCACGGAGGCAAATCCCATCCTCTCCTTGTCCTTCCTCCCCCAGACAAGGAGCTGAGGATGGAGTCCAGGGAGGACAAATCCCCTCGGCAGAACCTCATGGAAGGGGCTGATTTGAGCAGCTCCACAGTGCAGGAATCCAGTGGGGAGGGAAATCCACAGAGATCCCACAGGAGGAGGGGCTCCAAACTCAGCCCAGGGTGCTCTGAGGAGGAAAGACCCACCCTGTGCCGGGAAGGCAGCCGGATATCCAGCCGGGGCTCTGAGCTGGTGGTCCATGAGCAGCTTCAGGATGGGGAGAAGCCCTACAAGTGCTTGGAGTGTGGGAAGAGCTTCAGCCGGAGCTCATTCCTGATCCGCCACCAGATGATCCACACTGGGGAATGGGCCTATGAGTGTGAGGAATGTGGGAAGGGCTTCAGCTGCAACTCCAAACTCATCACCCACCAGCACTTCCACACTGGGGAGAGGCCCTATGAGTGTCCTGAGTGTGGGAAGAGGTTTCACATTAGGTTCAGTCTCTTCAGGCACCAGCGGATTCACACGGATGAGAGGCCCTTCCGCTGCCCTGACTGCGGGGAAGGCTTCAAGCGAAACTCCCACCTCATCAGGCACCGGCGCATCCACACTGGGGAGAGGCCCTATGAGTGTGGGGAATGTGGGAAGAGCTTCACCCAGAGCTCCAGCCTGACTATCCACCAGAGGACTCACACTGGGGAACATCCCTATGACTGTGAGAAATGTGGGATGACCTTCATATGGAGGAAACAATTGACCATCCACCAGATGATCCACACTGGGGAGAGGCCCTACGAGTGTCTCCAGTGTGGGAAGAGGTTTCAGACCAGCTCCCATCTCCTCCAGCACCAGCCGATTCACATGGATGAGAGGCCCTTCCACTGCCCCGACTGCAGGAAGGGCTTCAAGCACAACTCCAACCTCATCAGGCACCGGCGCATCCACACTGGGGAGAGGCCCTACAAGTGTCCCCAGTGTGGGAAGAGCTTCTCCTGGAGCTCTAGCTTGACCCAACACCAACGGAGGCACCGGTAAGGGAAGCCCTGCGAGTGCCCCCAGTGCAGGAAGGTGTCCATGCGCTGCTCCAGCTCCATCCCCCATCAGAGGACCCACGTTGGGCAGAGCCCTGATGACCCACGTTCCCAGTGATCTGGGTTGGGAACACACTGGGCTGGTGGTCATTTTGATTTGGCACTAATTTTCTTTTGATTCATCTTCATCCCTTTAAAACAGACAAAATTTGGGTAAAAGTCTACAGATTCATCAAAGGCATCTAAAACATCTCTTTTACTAGTGCTTGAAGGGAATCTGGTATTCCGGGAGATAATGGAAAGGGTTTTGGGGGTATTTGGTATATTTGTCTGACGCTGCCCCTGCCGCGGCTCTCCTCGCCCTGGCTAGCTCCTGCTCCCTAGCCGCTGGCAGCGCCGGGAGTGGGGAACGGTCTGGGAGCTCGTTGTCCCAGACCGAACCTTCAGAGCCTGTAAGCCACCAAGCTCTGCAGTCTCAGGTGCGTCGTGGGTGCCCGATGAAAGCAAGGAAGAGGCTCAGAGTCCCAGGTTCTCTCCAGAAACCAGGTTTTATTCCAGGGTCAGGAGCAGTGGATGGGGGAACGACTGGAAAGGTCAAGGGTAGGACGGTCTGAGCAAGGAGCACCTCTGTGCGCTCCAATTTAAGGTGGGGAGGGTACAAACACAGGAACCAATCAGGGCATCTCAGGGGAGGAGTTGGGGGGAGGGTTTACAATGTTGGGGACTAATAGGAATAACACGTGGGAGGGGCGGCAGTCACAATGCCAATGGGGCTTCGAGTGAGGGATAAAAGACAGGGAAGGCGCTAGAACAAGAGGTGGGGTTTACATAAATTGATGGGGTTCAGGGGCAGGAACAGGGTGATGGACAAGGAAGGTTCAGGAAAAAGGGGAGGGGTTTACAAAACTGACAAGCGGGTAAAACCATTACAACTCATGGGGGGAATAACATCAGGAACAAACCATTTAAATTAATAACCTGAACAAAATAAACGGACGGCAACATCTCCCCCTTTCTTTTTTAGAAAGAGGAGGTTGCATCAGCGGGAGGCGCAGAGGGCTCGGGGAACCAGTCTTTAAGGGAGGGAGAGGGTGAAGGCGAGGAGGAAGGAGAAGGAGCACCAACAAAATTAACTTGGGGAGGAGGAGATACAAGGTGGAGAACGGATTGAATTAAACATCTTCTCAAATTGGCGAACGCAACTAAAACTATAAAAATGACGAAAACAATCCATAAAACAGTTTTCAGGACGGATGAGAGCCATCCGGACAGTCCCCAGTTAGAAAAGATGTTGGTGGCCCAGTCTTCGTGTTCTTGTTTTATCTGGTGGACCATGCCTCTCATTTGTTCGATGGTCTGGCGAATGGAGGGACTCTTTGATGTTAAGTTCATACAGCAAAGCCCCTCAAATTCCCTGCAGTCGTGGTTGTGCAGGAGTAGCAGGTAGTCTATGGCCGCCCGATTTTGGAGGGTGGCCTGCCTGGTGATTTCCTCGTCTTCGAGGAGGTCGCTTAGCGCAGCTGATGTTAAGTTTGCTTGTTTTACTACCCAACACTCGAATTGGCCTAATTCTCCAAGGGCTTGAGCAGCGGCCAACCAGGGCAGAAAAACAGACACTGCTACCCGTTTTAGCTTGCTCCAATGGAAAATTTCTGAGTCGCAGTCTGGGTCCAAGTCGTCCAGGCTGCGCTTCTTGATAGCCGAATTATTCTTTTGGCTCCAATTTTCGATTTGGGTTGTGTTGGGTGAAAACAAGGACAGCCGGCCCAGTGTGCACGGCCCTCCGAGAAGGCGAGAGGGGATGCCTGCCCATGCCCGATCTCCACAGATGAGAAATAAACTTTTGGGCAACCGAAGAGGGGTAGGGTTAAGGGTTGAGGGCATCTTCACGTGGGCAATGTTTTGGCACCATTTGGCTGCCTGGAACTGCTTGTTCACTTGCACCACTTTGGGATAGGGGGCAGGGTCAGAAGGGTAGTAACGAAAGTGAAAACACAAAATGACGCTGGGGAGGAATCCAGAAGGTCAAACTCTTGGGGTTCAACGGTCGCCTTCTCCAGCGTGGCTTGCCAGTCCCTCCAGAGGAGGAGGGGGTTCTTTGCTGGCCTTCTGATCTTATACGTTGGTGCAGAGCGGACGACACGTTGAGCTGGCTTTCCCCGGTTGGCGTCATGGAGCAGGGTAGTAAGGGAGTCGGGAAATTCTTCCGGTTTTAGAGGGATCCCCACCAGGCATGTTGTCATCGGGTCTCCTGCTGCTCCGGTGGAAAGGCACAGTTCCTCTCTCTGTAGGGACTTCGCCAGCATCATCCAAACGTTTTGTTTGGGTTGAGGCACGATCCACCCCTTCGTCTGGGCCACGGCTAACATAACACTGAAGATGGTGAGCATGGTCTTTGGGGCTGTCATCTTCTGGATGGCTCCTCCTACAACGAAGGGAACAAACACCAAACATAACTCAACTGAAAAGAGGAATCTTCAAAATAAAAGATTTGGGGTTTTTCTCCTCCTCCTCCTTGGGGGGCCCGGAGATGACCTATTCGGACGGGACAGCACCCTCATATTGATCTGGCGGTCTGCTTGGATGTTTTGGGACGTACGGTTTCACCCACCTTTGTGGGATCCACCGCAGTCCTTGGGGCGAGGAAACGCAAGCGTATCCCCGTCCCCAGGTCACCAGATCGAAGGGACCCATAATTCGTTGGGTCTCGGGGTCCCGGACCAGCACTGGAGGGCGCTGCTGCAACTTGTAGCTGTTGGCGGATGGAAAATGCCGGGCCACTGGAGGGTTAGGATCACTGTCCGAGCAGTTTAGGAAGTTTAGCGTGTAAAGGGCTTTGCACAACCGTTCTTGTGGGGTGCAGCCCTTCACCGTCTCCTTTTGATGGACGAGGACGTGCTTGAGCGATTGATGGGCTCGCTCAACAATCGCTTGGCCTGTGGGGGAGTGTGGGATGCCTCTCTTGTGTGTCACTCCCCACTCTTGCAGGAAATCTTCCAGTTTCCTGGAGGTATAAGCTGGGCCATTGTCCATTTTGATCTCTTTGGGGACCCCCAGCACAGAGAAAGCTTGCATGAGGTGTTTACATACATGTTCGGCTTTCTCCCCTGTGTGGGCAGAGGCATAGATAGCACTTGAGAAGGTATCAATGGAAAGGTGCACATAGCGGAACCTGCCGAATTCCGGGACGTGTGTGACATCCATTTGCCACACCTCACAGCTCCCCAGGCCTCTGGGGTTGACCCCAGCTCCCAGAGAGGGCATTGCAGTGGACTGACAGTGTGGGCATGTGGCCACAATGGCTCTGGCTTGATCTCGCCTCAGGTGGAATTGGCGGACCAGCCCAGGCACGTTCTGGTGGAACATCTGATGACTCAGCTTGGCTTGCTGGAATACATCAGGGAGCTGAGCCATAGTGACAGGAGTAGCGAGGGAATCAGCTCTTTCGTTTCCCTCGGCTACCGGGCCAGGGAGTTCAGTGTGCGACCTCACGTGCATCACGAAAAATGGCTGCTTTCGGTGGGAAACGGTAAAGATTAACTTAGAAAGCAGCTCAAACAGCTGCGGATTGGAGACTTCCTTTAGGGCGGCATTCTCTGCCCTAGCTACTACCCCAGCAACATATGCCGAATCTGTAACCAAATTAAATGGTTCGGGAAATCTCTCAAAAGCTCTGACGACAGCATCCAACTCAGTGACTTGGGGAGATCCCTCCACATACTTAACATCCGCTTCCCACCGCTGAGTTTGAGGATCCACCCAAGTCACAACTGACTTGTGGGATGCTCCAGATGCATCAGTGAAAACTGTCAGGGCCTTGAGGGGTTTTCGACTCCGAATTGAACTTGGAATGATGTTAAATTTAGCATTGAAGAATTTGTGTGCTGGGGCGTGGACTGAAACTTATCCACTGTAGCTATCAAATGCGATTTGGAGAGCCTCGTTCTCCTGCAGCAGCTGTTCAAACATCTCCTTTGTCAGCTTATCCGGGGACGCCCTGTCCCGAGACAGGCTGACAGGCACCCGTACACACGCAAAGTCGCACCCTGCCATCTCCCTGAGCCTGGCTCTAGCTTTCCTGACAAGCTGAGCCACCAGCTCTTGTGGCCGGGTGATACTCTTGGATCGTTGGTGGCTCAGGAATACCCACTCTATGATCAAGAGTGGGTCCCTTGAGCCTTGATCCCACTGAAAGATAAGCCCACACAGGTGCGGCAACCTTCCCAGAATGATGTACTCAAACGGCAGGGTCGGCTCATATCGATGTGCCTGCCTTTCCATTAAAGCAATTTGTGCCTTCCTCAGTGCTTCCCTCGCCTCTGGAGTCAGGGTCCTAGGAGAACTAAGCTCCTTCTCCCCCTTCAAAAGCATGAAGAGGGGGGCTAGGTCTTCGGTGGTGAGGCCCAGCCAAGGCCTGACCCAGTTCAAGGTCCCGCACAGGGAGTGAAGGTCTGCCAGAGTCTTTGGATTACTGTTGATAGCCAATTGTTGAGGAACAATGGTCCTCTCAGTAATCCTCAGTCCCAGATACTTCCAGGGTGGCATCCTTTGAACCTTGTCTTCCTGGAGCTGGAAACCTGCAGATGTTAGAACTCTAACCACTAGGTCAAGTGATTGAGTAAGCATATCGTCATGGGGGGCGCACACTAGGACATCATCCATATAGTGATAGATGATGACCTCCCCCATTTTGGCGCGAACGGGAGACAGCAACGAAGAGACATACCACTGGCAGATGGTCGGCGAATTTTTCATCCCTTGGGGTAACACTCGCCAGTGGTATCTCTTCATTGGGGCTTCTCGGTTAAGAGTGGGCACCGAGAAGGCAAACCGTGGGGTATCGTCAGGGTGTAGGGGAATTTGAAAAAAGCAATCTTTGATATCAATCACTGCCAATTTCCAATTTCGGGGGAGCATGGTAGGGGTAGGCATCCCTGGTTGAAGGGGTCCCATGTCCACAATGACTTTATTGATTTCACGAAGATCGTGAAGGAGCCGCCACTTATCCTTCCCCGGCTTACGGATAACAAAGACCGGGGAATTCCAAGGGCTTGTGGTTTCTACTATATTTCCCTTATTAAGTTGCTCCTCCACGAGTTCGTTGAGCGCCTTTAATTTATCTTTTCTTAGCGGCCACTGGTCAATCCAGACCGCTGTATCAGTTGTCCAATCTAATTTCTGGAAAGGGCGCTCTACAGTGGCCGCCTCTAAAAATCCCGAGGGGTTTTCGGGATCTCGATTTTAACCCCCCACTGGGACATGAGATCTCTTCCCCACAGGGGAACCTGATAGTCAGCAACAAATGGGCGTAAATTTGCCAATTGCCCATCCGGCCCCGCAATTTGCACCACGCTCTTTGAAATTCTTGCCAATTGGGTACCCCCTATGCCCTGTATCTTGCCTGCCACGGGTTGCAACTCCCAATGTGATGGCCATCTCCTTTCAGGGATGATCGTCACATCCGCTCCCGTGTCAAGCAGTCCTTTCATCTGAAAGGATTCTGCACCCTGCTTGACGCTGCAGTCCAGAATGGGTTTTTCCTCACCCACCACTTCTGCCCAGTAGACGCCTGGTGCGTGGTCGTCTACTGGGACCTGCTCAGGTATTGGTATAAATTGGGCAATGATTTGCCCCTTGGGCAAAAAGAAGGGTGGATGAGTGCAGCGCGCCAGGAGAATGAGGTTTTCCGGACCACCCGAAAAGGTGATCGGCGAAATCTCAATCTCCGGGGGTGTGTGCTTGGTGTCCCCGATGGCGATGCACTTACTGTCACGTCCGGTGTCCATTGTCTTTCCCTCCAGTGGGTCTACAGCTACTACCGTCCAGTGCTGGGACCGGAAGAGGATGTCCTGTGTTGTTACTAAGTGTCTCGTCCTGTGAATAGGCCATGTCCGGTTTTCGTTCCCCCCCCCCTCTGCGATACCTGCCCCATTTGTTGCTTCGCGCGGGGCAGGTTCGCGCCGCGCTCTTAGTTTTTTTTATTAAAAACTCCCTCTCCCCCTTTTTCCCCCATGTTGCCCCTCGCAGGTCCAGGGCAGGGAAGTACAGCAGGGCAATCCCGGGCCATGTGTCCCAGCTGCCCACAGCGGTAGCACTGCAGAGGCCTTCCAGTTGGTGGTGGTAGTTGGCCTGGTGGGTGCTGGGTCACTGCAGCTGTTGGTGGTCTCCTGGCCGCTTGTGGTGGTGGTGGCACCCTGGACGCCCCCATTAACGGGACCTTCTTTTCGCAGGCATCAATGAGGTCATCCAAGGTTGGCGGCGGATACAGAGGCAGGCTAAAAATGACTTGCTTGCAAAAATCATTACAATTAGCCTTGGCCATTTCTAGAATCAGCTGCTCCTGCAGCTCCGGTCTGTCAACCTGCCTCTCTATTTGCTCCTGCAGGCGGTTGATAAAGATGTTAAAGGGTTCATTGGGGGATTGCTTAATGTTGGAAAAATTCGTGAGGGGTTCCCCCCCCGGCAAGATGTTAAACGCCTTCTCAGTGGCCTCTTTTATTTTAATTAGGACAGACCGGGGTAAGACCCTGGCCTGTTCTTCTGGCTTTCCCCAATTCCCTTCACCGCACAGGTGATCTATCGAGAGGGGGTTTTCGTCCGCGTCAACCGCGGTCTCCTCGCTGCGCAGCAGCTCAGGAAGGATGGCCTCTAACGATTTCTTCCACCTCTGTTTCCACAGCCTATAGTCAGCTGGGGAAAGGAGGCAGGCAAACAACTCTTTTAAATCGTGGGGGACCATCTCGTTCGCGGAGAAGGTGGCTTTTAACAAGCCTTTAAAATATTCACTTCTCCTGCCGAACTCCTTCTGAGCCTTGCACAGCTCCCTCTTTGTCTGGAAGGAGAAGGGTTCCCATTCTCGGTACCTCCCCCCCCTTCCTCTAAAACTAACCGGTGCGGCAAAGGGAATTATAACTTGTTCCGGGTTCTGGTCCTCAGGCCTGTCACTTCCGGTTCCCGAAGCGTGGGAACTGGTAGGAGGGGCGTGGGAACCGGAAGGGGAGGCGTGGGAACCGGGAGGAGGGGCGTGGGAACCAGAAGCCGGAAGAGGCGGGGCTGGAGGACCGACTGAGGGGGAGGGTTGGAGGGAGGAGCGGCGGCCGGAAGGGGTGGAGTTTTGGGTGGTAACACCTTGGGGACACACCCCCGAGGAGGAGGAACCATCTGCGGACAAGTGGGAGGGGTCAGGGTAGGAAGAGAGGGAGGAGCTAGGGAGGAAGGGGTTGGACTTTGAGGGGAGGAAGGGATTGTGGGAAGAAGGAGCACAAGGGAGGGGTCCGACCATGTGGTCTCTGCCATCTTGTGTCCCTCGGGGGCCATTTTGGGAATCAGGTAGGGTATGGGGAGACTTAGGGGAAGATTTAGGGGAACACCGGGAATGAGGGAGTGTAAGGGAACCAGGGTTCTGGGAGAGAAACTGGGGATCAATAACTTTATCAAACTGGGGATTTGGAACTTGGAAAGGGGAAAACTTGGAGTTATTAACTGGGGAAGTAGGGTAATGGGTAAGGGCTCCGGCAGCTTGGCCAGGGCTACCGGGGCAAGGGTTCTGAGGGAGGCTTGGGAAGCCAGGGAGACTACTGCCGACTTCGGAGCCCTGCGTTTTACGGGTTGCTCCGCAGGTCTCCCCCAACTTAGGGACAAGGGACAAGGAGCAGGGGTTTGGGGAAACTGGGGAAACTGTAGAAACTGGGGAAGGCTGTGTTGGCTGCTTCTGCATTTCCCTCTTTTCAACTAAGGCGGTCCGAATTAGAACGAAAAGCGGGATTAATTTGGCGGCTGTTTTGTCCCCCTGAACTACCAAAGCCGTTAATTTGGACCCGACCGAATTCCAAAATGACACTGAAAGAACATCGTCGGAGGACACATGGGGAAAATGCAGAAAAAGCCAACGTACAAGCCTCTTAACCAACCCACGCGAATACTTATGCTTCCCACCCTCAAGGAGACCCACAACTTGGAAATAAATCCCCCTCTGCGGAGCCGACAAACGTGCGCCCATTTTCTATCCCCTGGCTCCGCAGTTCCACCGCCTCCCAACAGCAAACGGGAACTTAACAAACAAAAGAATAAGGGTCAAGACCCAGCTCACACACAACACTCACGGGGGCCACACACACACCCCCTTTTCCCCCACTGGGGAATACTCACCGGGTCCTGACTTGGGCTGTGGGAGACGTCCGAGCACCCCAGAAGCGGTCTCCTGCGCACAGGGAGATTGTCGCTTCTTCCCCTGGGAGCGCTGCCGGACAGAAACCGGCCTGCTGCAACCAGGGTAGCCGCCGCCCAAAGAGTCTTTATAACTCCACACAGACTCCTCCGGGGGTCTCCACGGGCTGTAGAGGCCCCACGTTGGGCGCCAGCTGACGCTGCCCCTGCCGCGGCTCTCCTCGCCCTGGCTAGCTCCTGCTCCCTAGCCGCTGGCAGCGCCGGGAGTGGGGAACGGTCTGGGAGCTCGTTGTCCCAGACCGAACCTTCAGAGCCTGTAAGCCACCAAGCTCTGCGGTCTCAGGTGCGTCGTGGGTGCCCGATGAAGGCAAGGAAGAGGCTCAGAGTCCCAGGTTCTCTCCAGAAACCAGGTTTTATTCCAGGGTCAGGAGCAGTGGATGGGGGAACGACTGGAAAGGTCAAGGGTAGGACGGTCTGAGCAAGGAGCACCTCTGTGCGCTCCAATTTAAGGTGGGGAGGGTACAAACACAGGAACCAATCAGGGCATCTCAGGGGAGGAGTTGGGGGGAGGGTTTACAATGTTGGGGACTAATAGGAATAACACGTGGGAGGGGCGGCAGTCACAATGCCAATGGGGCTTCGAGTGAGGGATAAAAGACAGGGAAGGCGCTAGAACAAGAGGTGGGGTTTACATAAATTGATGGGGTTCAGGGGCAGGAACAGGGTGATGGACAAGGAAGGTTCAGGAAAAAGGGGAGGGGTTTACAAAACTGACAAGCGGGTAAAACCATTACAACTCATGGGGGGAATAACATCAGGAACAAACCATTTAAATTAATAACCTGAACAAAATAAACGGACGGCAACATTTGTCTTCATCTCTTGTCACACAAGGAGATGAGCGAATTCTATCTGTCACCTCAAAACCACTCAGTGCCATTGAAATCTACTCAATCCCACCCAAAATTGCTGGATTCCACTGTCCTGCAGGGTGTGTTGCCTTAAGTTTTAGCTTTCATATTTTTCAAATTCTGCACTGCCTGAGTTTGTAGCTTTGAACTTCCTATTAAGTGTTAGTGAGCTCTCTTCACAGAGTAGGTAGACAAAACAATTCCTTTACTAGCTTGATACCAAGGACAGTCATTATAAGTTCCATGTCCAAAAGTATGAACAAGTCTGGACTGAAGAGAGAAAACAAGAAGGATGGGACTTCATCATCTGAAGCTCTAATTGGACCATGAACCCAAATACGGAGATGGACCTAAACTTCTAAAAATGTGCGACCTTGTGATCAGTTGTCCATTTGTGTGACATTTGTTTTTGGTCCATCTTGGGTGTAGCCCTGGCCAGGCTCTTGTTGTATCTTGTTGGCCAGGCACAAGTTGTATCCTTTAAGGCCTTTTACTAAACTTTATACTTAACTCTGTCCAGCCTCTGTTCTAGGTCAGCCTTCTAAAGGCATCAGGTGGAAAGGGGTTGGAAGGGGATTGGGCAAAATGGGATGCAAATCAGGAGGGGTGAGATGGGTATTGGGTGAGATGGAGTTTGGGAGGTGTGAAATGAGGAAAGTAAGGCTTGGGAAGGGGGTCTTGATGTCCAGGTCCAGCAGAGATGGGATGGGTTGGGGTTGGGATTTGGGATGTGGGGTGGGGTCTGCAATGAGACAGCCAAAGTTTGGGGATAATGATCAAAGGGGGAGCCCATTACTGAGTGAGTTTTGGGATATTTCACATTCCTGAAGAGATTTTGGGGTATCTCACATTTCTAAGGAGGTTTTGGGGCACTCCCCAGCTCTTTGGGGGCTCCTGAGAGCAGCTCCATGGAGCCCCATTGCCAGGGCTGGTTGCCATGGGCACGAGCTCAGAGCTGTAGCCAGAGTGCGTTGCCTCAGCGCTGGAGAGCAGAGAAATGATGAATGGCCCCAGACATCTCCAGGGTGTGTTTGGGGGCAGAGCAAGTTCTGCCTGTGTGGGGCGGTCACTGCCCCAGCCCAGCCACTGCAGCCTCTGCTCCAGCCCCAAAGTGGCTGCCAAGCCCCTGGCACCCCGAAAACCCCAGCTGGGAGAGGGAGCAGAGCAGGTGAGGCTGTGACACGGGTGTGACACTGACATGTGCCACAGCCCTGGAGCTCACAGCAGCTGAGATGGCGCTGGATCCAAGGCTGACTGTGGATCTCTGTCCCTCTCTTTTCTCCTGACTTCCAGTTTTTAAAATCTGGATAGCTTGAAGTTGGATGGGTTGGACGAGTTGGTTCAGTCAGTGCTTAGTGAAGTGATTTCCTCTAATTGCATGCAGCTTTATGATTTCCCGAGTACCTCATTCTCTAAAGTTTGCAGCTGAAAGTTTGTTCCCATCCTCCTGAGAAGTTTGTTGTTTTCTCCCATGCACTGCCCGAGGGGATGGAGGTACCTCAGGTCCCTTTCCAGCAGGGCCTGAGCGAGCTTGGGGCACAGCCCAGGAACTGCAATGCTGAGCCAGCCCTGGCTGGGTTGGAGGAAGCAGAAAGGCCAAGCCCTGAGCCCAGGCCTGGCCCAGCAGGGCCTGTCCCTCACGGGTGGCTCGGGGCTCTCTGTGGGGCAGTGGGATGTGAGGGGCAGCAAGGACAAATGCCATAAACCTGTGAGCCCTGCCAGCCTCCTCAGGGAGGGCCGAGGGAGGAGCAAAGACCTTCCTGGGGCTGTGCCCTGGGCCAGGAGGGATTGTGCCAGTGGAGTTGACCCTAAATTTCTTCTCCCAGGCAGCTTTAGGACACGGAACGTGGAGAAGCCAGAGCCAACTCTCAGCTTTCTGCAGTCCTCCAGTAGAATCCTGTGTGGGGAGCAGCCTGGGAGCAGGGTTTGTGTGTCAGGGGAGGGGAATTCAGAGCCCTTTTCTCCCCCATGGGCTGAGGATCTGCATTTTCAATGGCTCTGCAGCTGCCAAAGGGGCCTTTTTCACCCAGCTGAGAACAGTTCTGCTGATAGCCTGTCCTAAACCTGATTTTCCTGCAAATGTGCCAATAAAGCCTCATTTTTTGCAGCCCCAGGTCTTGTGTGCATGCAGGTGTGACAACTGAAGGGTGGAACAGCTCTGCCAGGTAGGAGTTCTCTTTTTTGTGGTGGATTTTTTGGGCTTTTTTTAAATTATCTCCTCCTGTGAGCTGTGGGCAGAGCTCTGTAACTGTGTGTGACACTTGTCTGTGGCACTGTGGGGGTGGCCAAGGGCACCTTCCCCGAGCTGTGTGCAGAGGAATCCACAGCAGCCCAGGCCAGGGGTGCTCAGTGGCCGCTCAGTTCCGCTGACTGGACGCGGCTCTGGCCGCTTCCCTTGGAGCGTCTCCAGGGAGGGAACGCTGGGGCTGCTGGCCCGGCTGTGCTGTCACTGCCAGGGGAACGCTGGGGCTGCTGGCCCGGCTGTGCTGTCACTGCCAGGGGAACGCTGGGGCTGCTGGCCCGGCTGTGCTGTCACTGCCAGGGGAACGCTGGGGCTGCTGGCCCGGCTGTGCTGTCACTGCCAGGGGAACGCTGGGGCTGCTGGCCCGGCTGTGCTGTCACTGCCAGGGGAACGCTGGGGCTGCTGGCCCGGCTGTGCTGTCACTGCCAGGGGAACGCTGGGGCTGCTGGCCCGGCTGTGCTGTCACTGCCAGGGGAACGCTGGGGCTGCCCCGCTCCTGCCCCACCCCATCAGCTCTGCCAGCGCCTCCAGGGCACACAAAGGCTGAGCCAAAGGGTGAGAGTTGCACAAGGGGCTGAGCTGGCATCTGGGACCCATTGGGATCATGGAGTGCAGCCCCCGGCCCTGCACAGACACCCCAACAATCGCAGCCTGTGCATCCCTGGCAGCGCTGGCCAAAGGCTCCTGGAGCTGCGGCAGCCTCGGGGCCGTGCCCATTCCCTGGGGAGCCTGGGCACTGCCCCAGCCCCCTGGGGGGGAAGAAGCTTTTGCTCATCTCCAGCCCAGCCCTGCCCTGGCCCAGCTCCAGCCGTTCCCTCGGCTCCTGTCCCTGCTCACCTGGGCAGAGATCAGAGCTTGCCCACAGAAGCTGTGGCTGCCCCTGGATCCCTGGAAGTGTCCAAGGCCAGGTTGGATGGGGCTTGGAGCAGCCTGGGATAGTGGAAGGTGTCCCTGCCATGGCAGGGGGTGGAATGAGATGAACTTTAAGGTCTCTTCCAAGCCAAGGCATTCTGTGATTCTGTGATTTTGGGGGAGATGCTGAAGCTCTGGCTCAGCTTTATCTCAGCAAATGTCTGGAGCCAGCAGCAGCCATGGGTGGGATCATCTCCTCCTCCCTCTCGCTGTGGCTGTAACTCACCCAAGGGCAGTGTCATAAATGAAATTGAAATTTGGACAGCTAGGGCTATTGGGTTAACAGCAGTTTAATAACAAGAAAAAATTGATACCATTTAGTGAATTGAATACAAGAAAACAATTTAATAAAAGAATATAATTTAGTGGATTAAATAGCAATTTGATATAGAAGGAATACAATTTAGTAAAAGAGTACAATTTAGTGAATATATTCATATATATATATATATATATACACATATGCATATATTTGTATGAATATATATATGAATATAGCTTGCCAGTAATTATGATTAAAGCATAAGCAAAGCTGACTGGAGTACAGAGAGGGCTTCTCACCCCACCTCACGTACAAAACAAAGCAATTCAAACTAAACTTATATACTGTATGCTTATACATATTAATTCATGTTTCCCATAAATTTCCCCCTACTTCCAATTTTTAAATTTTACATCACTGTTCTTCATGATGCATGCTTCACTTGTTGCTAGGGGGTCTTCAGTCTTCTTTTGGTGGTCTTTTGGATGAAGGCTTACACTCATCCTCATTGTCCTCTGGATAACCTCACAGGCTGTGTGTGTGTACCAAGTGTTGTGTTATGTAAGTAAGCATTGTGCTCCACTAATTAGTCTTATATTTTATAATTTTCAGGCCCTATACCTTAAAGTCGTTCCAACTTTATCCATGTCAAGGTCGATTTTGTCTTAGGGCATTTCTTATCTCAAAACTACATCCTGTACCTTAATTTTAACATGTAACATCTGTAGAGGGGTACATCTGCCTTGTAACACCAATTCCCTTGATTGCTCCTAATAATAACTTTCCAAATAGTTACACTTTAGTTAGCATGAATCATTTCCATTTATTACAGGAGGGTGTGAAAACAGGAGCATTGTTTGGTGTGGCCTCCTCTCTGCCTTTCACACCTTTCAGTGCTTTGAGCCAGCCAAGAGCTTTCTCCAGGAGTGCAGTGAAGCAGCTGTTGCTGCTCCCAGCTCTGGCTCTTCCCAGTCTCTGCCCCTGCCTGGTTTTGTCCCTCTTGCTGTGCCCTCTGTTCCCCCAGGGGGCTGCCCCAGGCTGAGGGATCAGATGCAGGCACTGCTGCTGCTCCCTGGGGACCAGCCCCAGTTTGGTTGTTGCTGTCAGTGCCAGCAGAAGCGGTGGCTGGAGCAGCGGGTGCTGACAGTGGCCCAAGGCCCGGGGCTGGAGGGGTCCCTGGGCTGGGGCTGGGAGGGAGCTGCCCCTTGTTCTCCCTCTGCCTCCCGCAGAGCTGGGCCGGGCACAAGTGGGGCAGCAGAGCCAACAGGGAGCCTGCGAGTCTCTTGCAGCCGTGCCTGCTCAGAGTTTGGCCTTGGAGCTTCAGGTGGGCAAAGGCAGCTGCTCTGCTCCCTCTGCGTGTGCCCGTGTTCAGCAGTGCTGCTCCATCAGTCTGTGCCCAGCAACGGGGAAAAGCCTCAGCCCTGCAGGGCCAGGAGCTGCCGGGCTCTGCCTGAGCAGCTCAGCCAGCGGGAAGGGAGCTGCTCCACACGGGAACCAGGAGCAAAGGACATGCCTTTTCTAGGACATGTTTTCTGTAAAAAAAAACAACAACAACAACAACAAAACCCCCAAAAACCTAAAAACCAGAAAAGAAAACATAAAAAAGAAATGAAAGATAAAAATTACCCTCAAATGTGTAGTGAAAAATGTTCTATAACTCTGGAGTAAGAAAGAGGTAACTGATCTTTTGAAAAAGAGAACTCAGCTTTGATTTTAGTTCCTTAGTTTGTACACGTGCTAGTGGAAAGAATCCATTAGCTGCCTTCCTTTAGAGATTTGATGGATGTTTTCCAATATTAAGATATTTTACACTGCAATTAAAGGAATAGGAAATTGAAATGCATGTTCTTTATGACTGTGTCTTGAGTGTCAAAATTTTGCAGTTTGAAACTTGGACCTAAAGTGTTGCAAATGGAAGTGATAAATCCCAATGGACTGAGGGAATGCAGCTTTTCCTATGGGATGTGCAGCACTCCAAGGACTTCCTCAGTGGGGCTGTGGCTGCTTGGAGCTTTGTCCTGTGCCACTCCGGGATGTCATGAAATGGGACTTCACCTGCCACCAGCCCAGGTCACGCTCTGCCACCCCAGCTCCTTGGACCTTGTGTCCCCAAAGAAGACACAAGGTGTTTCTGCTGCTCCACCTTTGCACAGATCCACAGAGAGCTGGGATTATCCCAAGTCTCGTGTCTCCATTGTGCCATATTCCTAAAGAACCAGCAGCCCATCCCGACGAATATGGTGAGTTATGTGGATGGCTGTCAGCTCCCTTTCCTGCCTAGAAATCCTGAAACTGCTTCAAAATGCTGTTCCCTTCAGCTCTTGGACACCTACTGACACAGAGCTGAGACAAAAATGCCCTGGCCATGGCTTACAAGGTGAATTCTGCCAAAGTTAGAGCTCTGTGGGAAATCTCTATCCATCCCTATCCTTTTAATATATCTGTACGTGGGGGTGTGCATGGATGTGTCTTGTATGAAAAGGAAGGAGTGTGCAAACAACGTGACTGACACTTTCACTCTCTGTGTTCATTCCATACTCATGGGTACAAAGATATTATGGAAACCTTTGCAAGGACAGACCCTTCTGTCCATGGATACAGAGACATCCAATAGCCCCTGGCACAGACAGACCCTTCTGTCCATGGATACAGAGACATCCAAGAGCCCCTGGCACAGACAGACCCTTCTGTCCATGGATACAGAGACATCCAAGAGCCCCTGGCACAGACAGACATTGCTGCTCTTCAGCCACTGACAGGATGAGTCCCTGAGACTGGGGCTTGGCCTTCCTCGTGGTGAGGGGCATCAAGGAAGGCTGCAGTGTGATGGAGACTGTGATGGGCTGGGAACTCACTGGGGGAAAGGAGGGAGCAGTTGTGAAGTAAAAGGCAGGTGTGGGGACAGAACTGTGCAGAGAAGGGCTGAGCTACAGCTTGAGCAAGCTGAAAAATGTCATTAGGGGTCATCCCAGATGGATTTCATTTCAGAAGTCATGGAACAAGTTTAATTTTTGGGGGGTGTCATGTTTTCCCTTGGAGGTGGACACTCTGCAGACTTGAGCTGCATTGCCAAAATGCTCAAGTCTCTGCTGCAGGTCACAGCGTTTCTTCTTTGGCTGATCCCGGCCCGGTGCTGAGCCCAGCAGAGCCCTGGCAGAGCCCAGAGCAGCCTCAGCATCCGCAGAGCCCGGCTGCAAGGAGAGAAAGCAGAAACCGCCCGTCAGCTGAAGGCTCCTGTCCCCTTGTCCCAGCCAGCCGCAGTGCCCAGGCCATGCTGGCCGTGCTCAGAGCTGGGCCCAAAGCTGCCCATCACTGCTGCCTTGGGGAGCAGAGCAGGAGGGCAGGACATGTGCCCAGCCTGCAGCCAGCCACGGCAGATCCAGCCCCTCAGCAGCTGCCCAGAGCGGGATGCTCCTGTGCCCGCTGCCATCTCCCAAAAGCTCTTGTCCCAGCCATGCCAAGGAGATGAGGACCCACCTCACACCATCCGCTGCCACAAGAAAAGCTGGTCCCAAACGATGTCCTCAGTCTTCTCCAAGGGCACGGCCCATCCACGCCACAGCTGGTCCCAAGCACTTCCTGATCCAGACTGGACCCCACCTGGAACGCTTCCTTTAGAAACACAAACAACAAATTAATGAAAATACGTTACTGACAAAAAGGGGAAACAAGAAAAATGGTAAAAAATCTTATGTTTGTCAGGAGCTTGAGGAAGGCCCAACCCCTACATTCTGGGGAAAAACCCACCCATGGGTGAGGGAAGCCCATGCTTTCTCCCTTTCCCCCTGCACTGTCCCCCAAAATCACGGTGATCCCAAAGCAAAGCAGGGGAGTGGAGCAGCCCAAGCCCTTCCTTGCCTGCACAGCAAAGCAGCCGTGCTCAGGTTCTGGAGTCCCACCTGTGCTCCTGCCATGGGGGTTTGTTTGTGTCGGGCTGGCTGCCCCAGCCCCAGCCCGGGGCACGGTGGGTGCTGGGGGCTGTTGGCAGGGCCAGGATCCCACTCCCATTTCGTAACCACCCCAGCCCACTCCCCCAGCCCTGCCAAAAACCAGCTGGGCAGCCACTGAGGAATCAGCTGCATCTGCCCCAGCAAAGGGGAAACCTTTGGTTGCCAGCCAATGCACAAATCTGGGAGCATCCCCCTGGGTCTGGACTTACCTGAAAATTCTCTGTGGAGCCTGGCTTTGAAGAAGGTGCCAGAATCAAAGTCCATCATCGCCAGCTCCCGCTGGCCAGGTGGAGGAAGAGGTTGTCATCCTTGCTGTTGTCCTCCATGTCTCCAGCAGCAGCAGCAGCAGCCCCACCTGGTACAGCTTCTCCAGGGGCTCCTTCTTCCCTGGGGTGACACCAGGCTGTCAGGGTTCTGCCCAGGGCCCGGCTGTCAGTGAAGCAGGACAGGCAAAACCAGCTGAGATGGTGCCCACCAGTGCTGGGCAGAGCAGCTCAGCTCCAGCACAAGGGCTGTGTGTTCCCATTCGATGACCCCAGTGCAGTGACACAGGCAGGACAAAAAAGTCTGGGTTTCTTTGCTGCTGATTGCCAGGGCATGTGTGGAGCTGTAACTTACCAGGTCCCTGCATCACTGTGCCTGTGGCTCTCTCCCTTCTTCTAGGGCTGATGAATATCCTGCATCCAGGGATCACAGGACAGGTCTTCTAATGAGGGCCTGTCCAAGGAGTTCAGGGATAAACACCACCTGATCAGAATCTGGCAGTCTGGGGAGAGAAACCACAAACCACTGGTCAGTTGGAGAAGGCTCCTGTCTGCTTTGCCCCACTATTCCCGTGCCCAGGCCACGCTGGATGTGCTCAGAGCTGGGCCTAAACTTTCCCATCAATTCTTTGTTTTGGAGGAGAGCAGGAGAGCAGGACATGTGCCACCTCCTCAGCAGCTGCCAGAGCGGGATGCTCACGAGCCCGCTGCTGTCTCCCAGCACTGGTGTTCCCCCCGTGCCCAGAGATGAGGATCCACCTTGGGAGAGCCGTTGTGGCAGCGGGAGCTGGCCCCATCTGATGTTCCTGCCCCTCCTGAAAGGGTGCTCCCCGCAGACCATCTCGTGCAGCAGGATGCCCAGGGACCAGACGGTCGCTGCCTCGCCATGGTACCACCCAAAGTCGTTCCATTCCGGGGGGCTGTATGACGGTGTTCCTATGGAATATGGATGGAGCTCATCAGGGGGATGCTGCTGCTCCCAGAGCCTGGCCCCAGCATCCCTGGGCATGTGGGGGCTGCCCCAGTGGCACACGGGGTGACCTGCTGCCCTCTCGCCAGCACCTGGGACTTGGGTACAAACCTGGGTTGGAAAAGAAGCCACTGGTGCTGGAAGAGGGCAGCAGAAACCCTGGCAAGGCCTGACCATGACACACAAAGGGAAATACCCACTCAGTGCTGGGGAAAAACCACACCCACATCCTCCCTGCTGGCATTGCCCAAAAAATATCTTGAACCAAGGCAAACCAGGTGAGCAGAGCAGTCCAAGCCCATTCTCACCTGCACACCAAACCAGCTGGTGCACCGGTTCTGGCTCCCCCTCTCTGCAACCCCCACTCACAGGGGTTTTGTCAGGCTGGCTGCCCCAGCCCCAGCCCCAGTCCTGGGCAGAGTGGCAGGCAAAGGCTGCCAGCAGGGATGGAAGATGGGTCCCCACCCAGCTCTGCTCAAAAGCAACTTGGCTGAAGACTCAGTCCTGTGACTGGCAGCCAAAGGGAGAATCCCTGCTGCCACACCCAGGTTGGGCCAGGAGATGCCAGGACCAGGATCACCACCCCTGTGTGGGCTCACCTGCAAATTGAGTGTAGGCTGTGTCCTGCAGGTAGGTGCCACAGCCGAAGTCGATCAGTTTTGCCTCGCCGGTGTCCAGGTCTACCAAGACGTTCTCAGGTTTGATATCTCGGTGCAGGACCCCGCAGCTGGTGCAGTGCCGCACGGCCGCCAGCACCTGCTGGAACAGCTCCCGCGCCTCTTCCTCGGACAGGAACCTCCGTGCCCGAATGAAACGTCGCAGGTCCTGACACCGCTCCGGGCGCTCCAGCACCATCACGATGGTGTTGGGGAGCTCAAGCCATTCCAGCAGCTGCACCACACCGGGGAAGCCTGTGGACACCTTGTCCAGCAGCACTATCTCCAGGGGTGCGCTGGTGCCGTCGGGCTGCGGGAGGAGCACGGTGCCGTCAGTGGGGCTGAGGCCGTGCCAGGGCTCGGGAAGCCCTCAGCCAGCCCGGGATGCTCTGTGCCCTCCGCTGGCCCCACGCCCGCTCTCCCTCCAGGTGTCCTGGCGGCTCCCACCCTGCCGGGCCCCGGCTCATCCCCGCCCGGCACGGCCCGGCTTCTGCCGCTGGCCCCGCTCACTCACCAGCTCGCCCCAGTGCCGGACGCGGTTCCGTGGCACCTTTTTGATGGCCACCTGCAAGCCAAAGGGAACAGCGGATTCAGCTCACCGCCCACCGTGTCCAGCCCCATCCTCCTCCTCCGCCCCCTCCTCCTCCTCCGCCCGCCGCCGGCCCCTCTGCTCACCGGGAGTCCGTCCGAGAGCCGAGTGGCCGCAAAAACTCTGCCAAAGCCGCCTCGCCCCAGCAGTGAACCCACTCGGTAGCGCTGCTGCAGGGCCTGCTGCGCCTTCCCTGGGGAAGAGACGCGGCCGTCAGTGCTCGGCCCGGGGCCAGGAACGGCCCCCGAGCGCTCCCCGAGCTCCCCGGGCCGGGCACCCGCAGGCGTTCCCTCATTGGAACGCGACAGCGGCGGAGCTCGGGCCGGGGAAGCCGCAGCGGAGGCGGCGGCAGCGGCCGCACCGCCTGTGTCCTCCGCGGGCCCCGGGAGGAGCCGGGGCCGGGGCCGGGGCCGGGGTCGGGGCCGGGGCCGGGGCCGGGGTCGGGGTCGGCCCAGGCGGAGCCAAAGGGCAGCGATGCCGCCCCAGCCCCTGGCACTGATGCCCGCCCAGCACAGCCAGAGCCAGCACAGCCAGAGCTGGGCGGAGGCGAGACCGCGGAGGAACGGCCGGAGACGGGAACGGGGCCGGGGCCGGGGCAGCCCCGCCCGGGGCCGGGGGCGGACCGGGGGCATGGCCCGGGTGGGCACGGGGAGAGGGAACCTGGAAGAGAAGGGGACACAGGAAAAGGGCGACGGGGATGGGGTGCGGGACAGTGGGAGAGGGAGAGGAGAATCGACGGATTCAAGAAATTCGCTTTTTATCTGCTTCCACTGCTGCTGCCGCCGCTGCTGCCGCCGCTGCCGCTGCAACTGAAGCACCGGGGCCGTTTGTCCCCGTGTCCGTTTGTCCGTTGCCCGCTCGGCCCCACCCCGAGCCCCGCGCTCCCCGGGCAGCCCCTGAGCCTGGCCAAACACGGCAACTTTGCCCTGCTGAGCCAAGAGCCAGAGTCTGGACTCCTGCACAGGGGCACAGCAATGCCCTTGGCTGCTGCTGTGCCTTGTCCCTGCTGAGGCTCAGACACCGTCTGAGCACATTCCCTGAATGCAGAATTTGTACCTGAGCCAAGCACTGCACTTGTGTCTCCAGCATTGCTTTCCAAGGAAAACAGGGCAAGGCAAACTGGCTATAGCTCAGGGTATTTTACAGTGTCTAAAACTTGCCAAGTCTCAGATCTTAGAGGTGAGAGCCATTTGGAATGAATGGGATGGAGAAACAGTGCAAGATGGAAAAGGGGAACATAAAAATAAATAGACAAAAATAGTAAAAAAACTTAGTGGTTGTTTCTTTGGATTTTATTTTCATTTCTTAAAAAAGCTATTTCAGTTTTCCCAGAATCTTCTCCCCAGTCCCGTCTGTTCTTTCCAAAAACCTGTCCTGGAGAACAAGGCACAGCTCCTGTCACAAGATGTGCCCCCAGCTGCAGCTTCTCTTGGCTTCCCACACTGTGAGTGCAGCACAACTCTTGCAGCAAAGCAGGACAAATGTTTGAAGAACTTGACAACTTGTTCTTTCTTTTCCTTGTGCACAGGGGAGTTGTGCCATTGGTGAGGTTTTCATTGTTCCTCTTCTACCCAAAGAAAACATGATGGGCTACCAGGAATTGTTGGGGAATACAAGCCTGGCTGAATGTGGAGAAAGAATCTCCAGAGCCTGCAGCCAGCAGTGGAGAGCTCATCATTCCAACAGCCCCATGGACATCTGGAAAGTGATCTGGAACATGAAGATGGGCTGACAGAGGGAGTTTGTTTCTGTGTTCAGTTGAGATGATTCTACATCTCTTGCACTGGGAGAAATCAAGAGCACAATCAGGTGATGATAAGCAGCAGAACATGATAAGCTGGAGCTCTCAGTGGATGAGAGAAAGAATGTGAAAAGGAGAAATGCAGGGAATGACTTGGTGAACTTTTTGTGTAAGAAGGGTCATTTTTTCTTAATAATTCCCAGTCCATTCCCTTTGCTTTTATCCTTTTAACAAGGCCAATTGCATCTCAGATTCCCCAGGAAATGAGAACCCTGAGCTTGTGGAGCTGCCTGAAAGGTGCCCTGTTCCTTTTTCTTCTGCTGCTGCTCAGAAGAAACAATGAAGCAAGTTGGGAAGTTCTGGTTTTTCTTTTTCCTGGTGGATTTTTTCATTTGATTTGCCACTGCAGAGGCAATTTCTGTGATGGCCTCTGTCAGTTGATTCTATTTCAGCAGCAGCAGCAGCAACAGGGCTGTGTTTGAGCACTGCAAATGTGACCTGTGTGGCTTTAATTCCCCTCGACTTAGTGCTCAGGGACTTGGGAGCATTTTGATCTCTACTGATCATGATGTCTGAAACAAAAATCCTGAGTTCCCTGTGACAAAAGCACAGTGGGTAGCACTGATTGAAAGAGGCAATTGCAGCTGTACTGCTAAAATTCAAGTGGCAAGCAGAAGAGGGGCAAGAGCAGCCGGGATCTACACTTGCCAAGGCCAAGGCACCAACAGCCTCCTGCTGTCACCTCAGGGTGAGTAAAACAGGGCTGAAAACAGCGCTGGATCCCGATCCTTTCTTCCTCTGAGGGCTGGCTGAGGGCAGCAGAGGCGGGCCCTGAGGAATCAGGGCTGTTTGTGGGGGATTGTTGCTGTAGGCCAGAATTGCCCTGGCAAAAGCCCTGGGAAGCCGAGGCAGGAGCAGGTGGGAAGGGCCGGCGCTGCTGCTGCTCCTGGCCGGGAGCCCCGGCCGGGCCGGGCCTGCGCCCGCTGCGCTGCGGCTGCTGCTGCTGCCAGAGCCGGGCGGGACTCGGGGACAGGGAATGGACACGGGGGGACAGCAAAGGCCTTGGGGGCTGCAGGGATGTTGGTGCTGGGGCCAGCGCCAGCACAGAGCTTCAGCCCGCAATGAACCCCGAGGGAAACGCTGGGGAAAGGCTCCATTCAGCCTTTCTTTACTCGGCGCTGTGAAGGGACCGAAATAAAAGGAGAGTGAGCAGGGCCCGACCCCTTCTCCTTTGGGAGGAGCCCCTGGGGCTGTGAGGGGCCGTGAGGGGAAATGAGAGGTTCTATGGGGCCAGGACAGGTTCTGTGGGGCCATGAGGGGTAGTGAGGGGCCATGAGGGGCTGTGAGGGGCCAAGAGATGTTCTATGGGGCCATGAGAGGTTCTATGGGGCCATGAGAGGTTCTCTGGGGCCATGAGGGGCTGTGAGGGGCCATGAGGAGCCTCAGCCCTGGCAGGAGGGGGTCCCACCATGTCCCCAGGGCAGGGCAGCCGTGAGGGGCCGCGAGTGCAGATGTGGCAGCAGAGCAGGCTTGGGGCACCTCTGGGAAGGGATGAGACCCTTCCCCAGCTCCAAACCACACTAAACCCACCATTAAAAGGATTTTCCATCTTTAGAATCCACTGGCAACTTGGAAATGACTGTACAGTTTAATCCCAGTGGGAAAAGCAAGGGAATTTTCCCAGTGAGAGACATCCAGCCATTTTTATTCATGTCTAAGATTTAAAAGTCTTGACAGTGAAAAGTAATACTAATAAATAATAATAACAACAAGAACAAGAAATAAAGCCCCGAATCCCAACAATCACCTCAGAAACAAGTTTTTGTTTGTAGTAATAGATTAGTACTAAAGAAATAAATGAAAGAGATGTCATTTGTAATTAGATATGTTTCATTTTTCCCAGTTTCTGGTCCCCTTTCTCCAGGGTCATTTCCTTTACTCACCCACTTTCTAATAGGTAGAAGGGAGTTAAGCACACTGGAAAAGACAACAGCTCCTGTTTCCAAGGGAAGCAGCCACCACTCCAGGGAACCTGAATTGCCCCCAGGCTCGTGTGTGCACTTGAAGGGTGAGCAGGTGTTGGGGACAGAGATCTCAAACTCCTTCTAAGGCTGTGAGAAACCCACCAGTGGCAAAGTATCATTGTGGGTCAGCTCCTGCTGAAATTCCATTCCCCCACACCCTCCAAATGGGCAGGCAGGGCTGGGCTCTGGCAGGGTTCAGTTTTGAGTGCCTTGTGCTCCCTGGCATGGAAGTGATCCTATGAACTCTGGTACTGATGGATTGTGGAATGGCTGCTGAAGGAGGAGGGGGAATCTCAGCAGACAGGAAAGTCTCTTCTTCTCCCTTCTCCCCGCAGAACCCCCTCTCCAAAGAGAAATGCCTGTGCTGGGTTTCCATGGCACCCCTTCCCTCAGCCCAGTGTCTGAGCCACTGTGTGCTCTGCAGGAGCCAAAGCCAGAGGAGTCCCAATATCAGTCACCCCACGGTCCCCACACAGCAGGAGAAAGCACTGCTTGCAGTGGGGCTGCTGATCTGTGACCCGTCCTGCTTCCATCCACCCCACTCCTCTCAGCCACAGGCACCAGAAGGATCCCAGGAAAGCCACAGTGCTCTACCAGATGCCAGGAGCACTCCCTGCTGTGGCCTCAGGGATGCTGGGTGACCTCATGGATGAGGATCTGTGGCTGCTGATGGAATGTGTGGATGGAGGCCCTTGACAGGAGGTTGTTGGAGACACGTGTGGGGCTGAAGGAGAGATGGCAGCTGTCAGTGGGGAGGGCAGGGACCCCACTTGTGAGTCCATTGCCTTGGACACCCTCAGCCACAGGATGTCCAAGGAGTCACACAAGGCTTTGGCACTCTCAGCCTTCTTTCCCCCAAGTTCCTGCTTTCTGTACATTGACAGTAGAGAACCTTGCTTGTTTCTAGAACTAGAACTAAGATCCCAGATGGAACAAGCCTTGCTGGTTTTAGTCAGAAGCATCAGTGACCAAAAGTTGTCGTTCCTTTGGTTTGCTCACATCTTTGTTCCTTCTCAGTGTTCAGGCTGGGCTGTGGGGTGTCCTCATTTGCTGCATTTTCTGAGTTCCTCTTGGATCCCTTGAGCAATAGGTTGTGCCCTCTGAGGATCCTTTGTGCTCCTTGGTGACCCAGGAGAACCTTCCAGGCGGTTTTTGGGGGAGCTGCTGCTGTGATGTCACAGGAACGTTGCCGTGTCCTTGTGGTGTTCCCGTTGCTGTGGGGCACAGAGGCCTCAGTGTCAGAGCGGCTCTGGGCACCTGCTCATTGCCTGAGGATCCTCCTGCCCGAGGCATTCTCAGCAGCCAGCCCAGCCCCTGACGGGTGTCCTTCTGTCCTGGCAGGGGGACAGACAGTCTGCAGATGTGTGCAGCACAGCCAAAATGATCCAGCAAGTGGTTGCTGCAGTTTGCACTCTGGACTCTGGGGCTTCTTATGGGTATTTTTTAACCCACTGGGCCCCTAAGTCGAGGATTTCCCCAGGTGCACCATATGTGCCTTTGGGATTGCTGTGGGCTTTGTGTTCTTCCTTTGGAACTGAGGTGATTTTGAAAGAAAATTGCCATTAAGATGCCATTTATTTGGGAGAGCTCCTGTCAACAACTTCTTAAAAAAGGGGTTGTTTGTAGCCAGCAGGGTGTGCACAGCATTTGGAATGGAGCCTGGGGGGGTTCTGTTCCCCAAGAGGAGAGTCTGTGGCAGTGAACCCTGGCATTCCTCCCTCCGTTTGCTGGTCCAGCCAAAAACTGGACACAGCCTTGTATTTTGTGCTGTTCTCTTGCTTGCTGTGTGATCCAAAAGGACTGTGGCTCCAGGAGGGAAGTTGTGAAAGCAAAATGCTCTCTTGGCATTGACTTGTTGTGTGGGATTTTCTAGCAGAGGCAGCTTTTTCTCCTAACAGCATCTGGTTCAGGTGAAGGTCCCCTCACACATGGATACTGGGAAGCTCCTTCTTCAGTGAGCAGGAAAGGAACTTCTGGTGTTCAGAGATCCCAGTTGTTCCCTTTCAACACCATCATGAGCCCAGTAAGCCCCAGGATGATCCTTGTCACATGGCAGCACTCCCAGGATGGTCCCAGTTGCCTCTGGCTAGATCAACCCAGTCAGTCCCAGTATGATGCCATTGGCTCCCAGCGTGCTCCCAGTTGCTCCCAGTCACCCCCAGTATGGGGGATGATGTGCATGGTGTGTTCCCAGTCATTCTCAGATACTCCCAGTATGAGTCCAGTCACTCCCAGTATGATCCAAAATTGGATTGCTGGGAGTCCTCATGGAATCCTGGAGACCATTGTGACACTCTAGGGCCCCATGGAACCGTGGTGACACCAGGTTGGCTGGGAGTGTTGATGTGCTGCAGGGTAGGAGGGCTCTGCACAGGGAGCTGGACAGGCTGGATCCAGGGCCCAAACCCAACAAGGTGAGGTTTAACAAGTCCAAGTTCCAGGTCCTGCACTTTGGCCCCAACAACCCCTGCAGTGCTCCAGGCTGGGGACAGAGTGGCTGGACAGCAGCCAGGCAGAAAGGGAGCTGGGGCACTGATGGACAGCAGGCTGGGCATGAGCCAGCAGTGTGCCCAGGTGGCCAAGGAGGCCAATGGCTCCTGGCCTGGATCAGGAGCAGTGTGGCCAGCAGGAGCAGGGCAGGGATTCCTCCCCTCTACTCTGCACTGGTTGGGCAGCACCTCGAGTGCTGTGTCCAGTTCTGGGCCCCCAATTTAGGAAGGCCATGGAGGAGCTGGAGTGTGTCCAGAGAAGGGCAACAAGGCTGGTGAGGGGTCTGGAGCACAAGTCC